>NC_090928.1:876294969-876598000 GCF_040938575.1 Ambystoma mexicanum | reverse complement strand
TCTGTGATCAAATGATACGATATAAGTCATTTATAACACACCTGCACACAAGTGTTGCTAGGCGCGACAAGACAAGAGATGGAAGATAGAGGGAGGACAAGACAAACGATCTTACTAGGCCTTGTGTCATTCAGATCGTGCAAGTGCGAGAATGAGAAGCGCAAGGGGAAAGGGAGGGGGGAAGTGCAAGGGAGAGGGGAGGGGAAAAACAGGGCAGCAATGCTCTGAGTAAGTGCTGTCAGGGCAGCACAGCTCTGGGTAGTGCAAGGAGAACAAGGGACTGTAAGGTTACAGTTACAGCCCCTAAGTGCATGGTAGGACCAGAGGCAGTGCAAGGGTGACTGATCAAGAAAGAGTCTTGACTCAGTGAGACTCTCAGGGTAGCCAAGCAACCAGTCGGCACAGCAGACAGGTAGGTCAGGTAGGCCAGCAGGGGAGGGAGAGAGAGAAAGCAGAGGGGAAGAGGAATGTTTTGAGCTGCTTCCAGAACTTAAGGTGGTCCGCTAAAGCTTGAGAGGGGCTGGGAGGCTATTACAGAGGGAGGCACCTAAGGGTTCGACGCTTGTCTCTTCCTGGACAAGCGTCGAACCCTTAGAGAGTTATAGGTAGCTGAGCGAAGGGCTCGAGAAGGAAGATATTTTGGAAGAGAGCGTTGGATGTAGTGTAGGCCCCCGGCCCAGAAAGCCTTTTGGACAATGCAAAGGGTATTGAACTTGATACTTGCAGCAACTGGGAGCCAGTGGAGAGAGTTCAGGGCTGGGGAGATACGATCCCTGTGCTTGAGGCCAAGGATAAGTCTCACAGTCCTGTTCTAGATTAGTTGTAGGGGCTGGATAGCAGAGGAAGGCAGATTGAGAAAGAGGCTGTTGCGGTAGTCCAGCCTAGAGAGAACCAGGGCTCTGCAGACAGTGAGCTTCTGAAGGAAAGTGAGAAATGGAAGAGTTCCTTTGAGGAGGAGCAGCTGGTAGTGGGACTTCTTGGCGACGTCCGAGATGTGAGGAGAGAAAGAGAGAGTGGAGTCAAAGTCGACACCAGTGTTGTTTGCCTCACAGGAAGGTGGCCAGAGTGAGAGAGGTAAAGCAGGGGCAGGAGCCCAAGTGAGAAGGATCTCCATCTTACTGACATTAAGGCAGAGATCGTTGGAGGCACACCAATCCTGAATTGCGGATAGACAGTTGGGAATGAGCAAGAGATGAGAGGAGTGTGAGGGGAGCCTGAAGTAAAGTGGAGTGTCATCCGCATTACACTGAAAGTTAGAGGAGAATGTAGAGATCAGGTGGGTGAAAGGGGCCACATAGAGGTTGAAAAACCAGAGTGAGAGGATGGAGCGGGGAGAAAGGGACCAAGTTGGACCTGGGAGGGGCAGTCTAAGAGGAAGGAGGTCAGCTACTGAAGGGCCTGATCCGTGATGCCCAGGTTCTCATGGAGTTGATTGATCAGGATTGAACAGGATGGCATGGATGACCGTGTCAAAAGCACAGGAAAGATCAAGGAGGATGAGGACAGAAGGAATGCTGGTATCAAGGTTAGAGAGCTGAACTTCACAGGTGTTCAGGACAGCAGTTTCCATGTCTCTGGCAGCTCTGAAGCCAGACTGATGGTCATGGAGACAACCAACAGATTCCGTGTGGAGAGTAACTGCTACATTGCCATGCATTTAGGTAACCAGGATTACCCAACAGTCCGGAACCAAAGAGGTAATCACGACCCAAGGGAGTTGAGGCAAGGTGTGGCACTGCGCACTGAGGGTAAGGAGACCACCACAGGAGCCAACAGGCTGCAGTATGTGACACTAATGCCGTGCAAGGAAAGTAACACAGATAGTGCTATCTCTTCACTCCACTCCTGGCCCCACTCTACCCATCTACAGGCGCAGGAGGAAACGTTGGCTTCAACTTGATTGCGGTGCCCAGTGGAGGACCGCGACCCTGAAGATAGTGGTCACATCTACATATACCACAGAAACCGGTCAGCCCAAGATAGGGGTTCCTATGGCCTCCTAAGTACCCAGGAGCTCACATTAGAGGAACCTCAGTGCACAGCAGATGGTGCACATAGCTCCTTAACCATGGAGCCCTGTTTTTAGCTTCATTTCTTTAATTAATTTGTAGTCGCAAAACAGGGTTATTAATAGCAATAATTAGAACCTTGAAAGACCTTTAACACCTGTTGGGGATCGGCTAACTATGCCTCCAATGTGCTTTTAAATTAGGAATCTCGGCAGTCCCTTAGATTGCTCCTACTAGTTAGGGTTAGCCTCTTCTTCTGTCTCCGAACACTAGATATGCAGCACTGTACCATAGGGCATAGCAACTAAAGGAGGGCTTAGTAAAAATTGTTGGAGGGCAATATAGAGTTTACATACTGACAAAACTGTAAAATAATAATTATATATTTAACCTGTCTCCGCAGTGTGTGAACATTTTATTGTACAACATAATTGTATTGCATTGTATTGTTAGTAAAGCAGATGCACAAAATAAGCAATTTATACTACATTATTCGAAAGAAAGCCCTCCACCAATGGGTGCATTGTTTAATTAAACCACAACTCCTTAACACGGAAAATGAGCTTCTAGTATGTAGCCACAGTTGGTGCATATGTATGCGAGTTGTAAAACGACCCTCAGTATGTCTTGCATAGAGCACTCAGAGCTGGTTAGTACACGCTCTTGCACATTGTAGCTACCATGTAACACGATTTTTGATTGGCAGGTAAATCTTTCCTACTGGTGATTGCGAACCAGGCAAGAGCAGTACTCCTATTACTGTTCAATATTTTTGAAATACATTTTGCCAAATTGTGAAATGTTTCATGTTGACTGGCACAGTATTGCATTGAATAATTACATATGTTGGTGAAATTAATTTATGACATTTTGTGTTTATCTGGCATATTTTTTAATAAATCAATACACGGAAGCACTGTAAAGCAAGGCAGTTTATGAATTACATCATCCAAACTAATTCAATTCATTTTACTATGGATAACTGGCTCTGAGACTATACGGAATACTTTTCCATAGAAAAAAAGGTTTTCACCTGGAGTACATAACTCACTGGGCACAGAGAGCATGCGTTTAAAGAAAACACAAACAAAGGAATTGCATCTGAGCCGTCAATGGTGGTTGTGCTCACGAACACGGGTGTGAAGGGTTTGTTTTTCCTACGGGGTAACTGGGTCAAGTACCTGACTTTGCAACTATCGATGACTGGAAAGATTCCCAAGTTCCCAGCTACTCCGACTGAGAGGCCTTTTGGCTGCACCATTATTACATTGGATTACATGTCCAGCCCATGTTCATTTTGTGCCTAAAAATCATCACACACATGTATGTGCCTGAAGTACTCAAAGTTTAGTTGTGCTGAGAATGAGAATATGCATAACTGTATTTGCATGTGTTTATTACTGCAAAAGTACATTTAACAGCTAACAAAACACGTAACTAAATTGGCTGCATTTTTTCACTGTTACGTACAAAGTGCAGATTTCTTCATTTGCATCCCAAACTAAAAAAACAAAACCTCAATACTAAGCTCTAATACATGCAATTGATAGTTACTTATGATCTAAGATTAAACAGGCATTGGCAAAGACAATGGTTTTGGCATATACAGTTTTTTATTGTATTTTTCTTTTAGGAATGGTGGTATAGAATGGTGGTGTGGTGTGAAGGTGTGATGGTTGGAGGTGGAGGTGTGACGGTTTAGTGGTGCAGGGGTGTTTAGTTGTTAATGTGTGGTGTTGGTGGTGAATAGGTTGTGTAGAGTGGTGGTGGTATAGGTATGATATAATATGATGTGAGTCATTTATAATGCGCCTGTGCACAAGTGTTCTAGGCGTGACAAGACAAAGGGGGGGAGACAGAGGGAGGACAAAACAAACAATCTTACTAGCACTTATGTCATTCAGATTGTGCAAATGCCATAAGGTGAGGTGTAGAGTGGTGATGTGAAGTGTGTCATGATATGGAGTAGCAATGTGGGGTGATTGGTAGTGGTGTCTTGGTGTGGTGGTCATGGTGTGGCAGTGTGGGGTAGTTGATAGTTGTGTATTGGTGTGGTGGTCAGGGTGTGGGGTGATGTGGCAGTTTGGAGTAGTGAAGTGGTGGTGGAGTGGGTTGTGGAGATATAGGGGTGTGGTGGTGTGGTAGGGTGGAGTCCTAGTGTAAAGTGGTGTATCAGTGGTCTGATGTTCTTATTTAGAGAGGTGGTGTGGAGTGGTGGTTTAGAGGGTGGTATGGAGTGCTGGTATTGTGGTGTTATTCTGGTTTAGGGGTGTGGAGGTGTAGGGTTGTGGAGGTTTAGGTTGTAGGTTGTGGAAGATGTCTTGCTGTGGAGTCATAGTCATGTGGAGTTGTGGTGTGGAGTGTTGGGGAAGGTTGACGTTTATGTGGTTGTGTGGAGTGGTGTGTGGTGGTTGGGAGTGGCAATGTAGGGATGTGGCGGTATAGAGTTGTGCAGTGTAGATGTTTGGGGCCTGTGGTGAAGAGTAGTAGTGTTGTATGGTGGTGGGAGCAGAGGTGTGGAGGCAGAAGTGTAAGCATGTGAAGGTGTAGAGGTGTGAGGGCATGGTGGTGGTGTGGGGATAGGGTGTGGTGATTGTGGGTTTAGAGGTAATGAAATGCAGGGGTGTGGTGGTGTAGAGTGGAGTGGTGATGAAGGTTGGTGATGATGTGGTTGTGTGGAGTGGTGGTTGGGATGGCAATGCAGGGATGTGTAGGTGTAGGACTGTATAGTATAGATGTGTGGTGCTGGTGCCGAAGAGTGGTAGTGTTGTATGGTGGTTGGAGTAGAGGGGTGGAGGTGTAGACATGTGAAGGTGTAGAGGTGTGAGGACATGGTGGTGAGTAGTGGTGGTGGTGTGGAGAGGGGGTTTGGTGCTTGTGGGTGTGAAGGTAAGGGAATGTGGGTGGTGGTGGTGGTTTAGAGTGGTGGTTTTGTGTGGCTCATGGAGGTATGGTGTGGTGTGGACTGGTGTGGTGATGGTGTGGATATTTGTGGAGGTGGACTTCACAGAGCAGAATAACCCTACCTGAAGCCCTGCCTTACTACCCTGCTGCCCCAATCTTGCCTGTTCATGTGTGGCTACATTATGACTGTCTCCACTGTGTATTTCAAATCATATTTTGTTGTTTTCCACTTCTTTGGGAATGTGGGCGTTCTTGCTTGATGCGAGAGCAAAAAAGAAAGCGACCCAAATATGTTTTTTGTTTAAAAAAGGCTTCTTGGAGCAGTTCTCATCTCCACAGGACTTTCGAAAAAAATGAGATAACACAACGTGTCCCCCCCAGTTATGGTCAAAGAATGGCATGGGGCGAGAGGGTTTAAGGAGCCAAAGTCACAGGGGGCAATGCTGAGCCCTCCTGTGGCACCGTACTGGCAATAGAGCAGGTGGAGGCAGCACAGACTGAGCATGAAGAAAAGAAGGATCACTGCACATTAAAATAGATTGAAAACATGATTTGAAAGGTAACTCAGGATTGGCCCAATTTATGCAAAACCCCTGCACATAGATTTAAATGGAAGAATGTCACTTAAATTGACACTTGTGCTTTTTCCATTTCATGCCACCATAGTTGCTATGGCAAGCAGATACTCAAATTCCCATTTCCCCACCTCTCTCTCTCTCTCTCTCTCTCTCTCTCTCTCTCTCTCTCTGTCTCTCTCTTTCTCGCTCTCTCTCTATCTCTTGCTCTCTCTTTCTGTGCCGTCTTGCAAAGGTTTTACCATATATGATGGCGATTTGCACCACTGAAATGGTCCAAAATGCAACAATGCAAGGCATGGAAGCAGAACATGGGGTGCATCCTGATTCTTTCATTCTTCCTGATGTAGTCAATCATCACTTCCAGGGCAGTCACAAGAGAAAAAACAGGACATTTAAGTGTTATAATGTCTAGCCTGTTGCAAGGCTGTCTTCAGCGCAATTTCTTTTTCCTAGAATAAATTAGTTTGTGAGAAATAATTTCAGCAAATGGTGTTTTGCAGGAATAATGTGTTGCACATATATCCTGGGTTCAACAAGTATATTTTACAATAGCTTGTTTTTGGGTTACAGCTTTTTTCTCAAGCAGAAACACACAACATCTCCAGGACACCGTTGTTCATGTGTATAAAGTATAATCATAGTTAAATGTCTGCAACACCCAATGTTTGGCACCTTATGTAACTGTAAAAAAAACTTTGCAACTTTGTAACATTTGCTAGGTTTTGTAAGCTTTGCAAATAATACTGCAAATTTGCACACCACTCACATTTCAGAACCCTATCCTCTGAGATGGTGTCAAAAGTGCATTTGGACCATTGCCAAATTGAGAATTGTCTGTAGCCAGGAAAATAAACCTTTGTGATTGCTCACATATGTACGTACCTGATTCAGACATATGTGTGTCAGCTGCAGATCATGGAATGCAGTTCCAGAAGGATAAATACATTGGCATATGTCTTAGCCACATAAGTCCCCAGTTTGATTGTACCCATTGTTTACTCCCCTCAAAAAAGATAAAAAGCATCATCCTTGCTGGTTCATGTGTCCTTTAGGTTCAAAAAAGGTATATTCAGCAAGGAAATGAACTCATTGAGCTGTCTTATCGAAAGGAAATCACAGGATTAACATATTGGGAGGATTAAATATCCTGAATTTGAAAGATATCATCAGGCTTTCACAACAAGGCACTTTCTACCATTCATACCTGAGAATTTGGATGAGTGGGCGGTTGCTGAAGCAAGAATGGTGGGTCCGCTAAACCCTTCGGCAGTCTTGTCAACCACAAATAAAGATTGGGGTATGAGGTCTGCATTGACTGAGTTTCTGAGAACAATGGCCAAAGCCTTAGATATGATCCCGGGCATAAGGAATTCTTCCTCAATATGGTTGAATCCTACAATCAGAATTAAGAATAAAACATTTTTTTTGGTCAGATTGGTTTCTAGCAGGGGTAAGGAGGATTGATGACCTATTTGAAGGAGGAAATGGCTATCATTTCATGATCTGAGAAGAAAGCTTGATTAAATGAATGCACTTATGGGGAGTATTGGAAATTAAGAGGTGCAGTGAATTTGTCAGCACTTGAATCGTCAGATGTAATGGTTACTGTTTAGATCATAGGAGACCAGGACCATATGGCATCAAAGCTGTATAATGTCCTGAGCAGAAATTCAGGAGGGAATGACAAGATTGTGATGTCCTGGTCGCATTGACTACAAGACGAAATGACACATCAGCGTTGGGAGGCACTGGGTAAAAACATTCCAAGAACGTCCTTGAATATTGGTGAAAGAGCATCACAACTGAAATTACTGAACAGAGTATTTTGGACTCCGAAGCGTATGCACAAGCAAGGTTTGTGTTTAACAAATGCATGCTAGGGATGTGGACTTTCGCAGGGCTCTCTTGAACATATGCTTTGGGACTGCTACAAAGTAAGAGCATTTTGGAAAGGGATTACCAAAGTGATGAATACAGTTTTGAATGAAGAGAAGGAGTTTAATTTTGAAACATTGATTCTGGGAGAAGATACCGATCTAGATGACCTACGGTATCACCAAGTAACATGGATTTTGAAAGGTTCTTTGGCTGTGAAAAGGATAATTCTACATAATTGCAAATCGACTGTATTCCCCACAATAGAATCATGGATGGAGGAAATGTACTCAATATGGAATATTGAAAGAGATCTAATGGCCCTGCAGAAGAAGGAGAGACTGTTTGATAAAGTATGGGGTGGTTTTCTGAGTTTGGAATTGGATTAAACTGGTAAAGAGAGAGGAGAGATGATGAATTGTTGCAATTTGGATATTAAAATAAGTCAATGTTTAATAAATTCATGAATTTGTGCTAATATTCATAGATTGAAATGTGTATTTGACAACATATGTAGATTGATGTTTCCCTTTGGTGTGGTGTTTTTATTTTTTCCATCACTGCTCGTTCTTTCTTTCCATCCTCTTGTCCTCACTCCTTCATTTAACCTTCTATATTTCATGTTATATTAAAGGAGGAGAGGAGAGAATTATCATTTGTTTTTATGTATAGTACTTCTTAAATAGAGGACGTATTAACTGAAATGTATTCTGATATATATTGGTATTATGGTTATGGTAAATTGAATAAACTAGTTAAAAAAAAAGATTAAGATATTGACAAATCAGTTATTAATATTAGCCAATGTGATAATATGTATTTCATTAACCTTTAACCTCAGAAGATATACTACAATTAGTACTCTTTGCTTGATTTTTAAGGTGCTATCAAATGTTGCTTTATTTTTTACAAATGAACACATTAACTCCAAAAACATTAATTTCAAAATCCTCTGCATCAACCACAAATCACTACACTGACAGGGAGACACATTTCTCCAATCCAAGATCAACCGCTACATACCAAGAAGAAATCTAAGATGAAGGAACGGACACCAAATCGAAACAAAACAATATGAAAAAAGGAAATTCAGAGGAACTGCATTCTCACATCTAATTGCCAATCTATGGATCTCAATCCTGAAGGAGATAAGTACAACAGAATGCCACCTCACTTTCAGAAAGCGACTGAAAACCTGTCTATTCAACTTACAGTGACTACCATAAAACGCGTGCTGCCAGCAAGACCACAGGACGCCACGATAATCCAATAACAGTACGGATTCTGGGACCAACTATAAGACACACCCACTGTAACAACCACTAACCTTCCCTGCTCCTCGTTCCGCTGCAGCATATCCCACACATACCTAAAACCATTTAATGGATCATTCTCATCTCACACAAACACAACCCACTCATCCACCATAAAAACGAACAGCCACTACCATACATCCCTTTATAACTGGAGGGTAAGCTCATGAACAAGTGGAAGGACTTGGGAGCTAATAATATTTGAAACAAGTGGGGGGGCGTCCTGCCACTTACTTTAGGTCCATTTACCTGTATGGTAAAGGCTGAATTTCTTTGCATGCTAATTATGACAGTGGTTATATTATTTAACTGACTGTCATAGGTTTTCTTAAAGGATGAGCAAGAAATAGACCCTTATGGGAATGCATCATAGCATACTTTTATTATTCTGCTAGTGCTAGTAGGTACACAACATATTTTATGCTTTTAAGGTTTTTACAAAAATAAGTGTAGAAAATGTTATTTCATAATATGCATCTTAAATCAGAATACATTCATGTTGTTTTACAAATGCATTGGAAAAAAGAAAGAGTGAGTGACAAACATGGTTGTGACAAACATTCAACATAGTTCAACGGTGTGGATTTGTATACCCAGACAAACATACACACATGCATACATTCAGCTTTATATATAAAGACACCTTTGAAATTGAAGTAAATTATCTCATATGTGGGATACTTGAAATATTTTGTTGTTTTTCACTGCACAGTTGCCATTAATATTGTTCAATTTTCTGGCATGTGTTCCCAAAACAAAACTACCTCGGACACGCTGTTATGTGTCCTTGAATCCACTGCACTAACAATTTGAAGGCCAAAATGTGTTTAATATGCACAAAGAAGTGATAAGATTCACTATATTGAAAGCTTACTTCGAAATGTTCAATTTCTGTTACTGAGATCTGTCTTTCGAAGGGGTTGGTGATCCATCACATAGTGAGAATGGAAACACAATACACAAAGTAAGCAAAGTTTTAAATCATATTTATGCAAGTGAGGATGGCAAGTGTGCTGTATGCTACATGATTTACGTTGTGACGGATTAATGTTCAATTTGACACAAATAATAGACATTGTATGTGTTAATTGTACCTTAAACTGATAGTTAACATAACTGCAACTCTGTATATACAATTATAAATTGGGTACTGAAATATATTTTTGCATTCTCGATTTTCCATAGTTATATTACACCAATATGAGCCTGTCATGGATACAGTTTACCAGTCGATGGCTCCTTTAGCCGCAATTGGACAATAATCATCAACAACGTATCTGTGATAACCATTATCTGCGATGATCACCAGACACCAATCTGTCCTTTTGCAGTTGCAGTAAAAAGGAGCAACATGGCAGCCTATAGGTTTTGAAAACATGAGCATGTGAAAGTGTTGCATTTGAAAGTGAAACCACTAATTTCTTCTCTGTAATGGAATGGCATGTGCCTCTAATAGAAATCGGTGATGGAATATAATCAATTTCTGTGAAGAATGCAAAGACTGGGATTAATCGATCGATGAACAGAATCAGCATTATAAGATCACCGTTCACAGTTAAACAAAAAATTGAGAACCATGCGATGTTATCTAGCTATAACCTCTATTCAAAAAATGTACCCCTGTTTTCATGGACTTAATTACCTCTTTTCAGTGTTTTGTCAAAATTAAAAGTACTTGTTACGCACCCAAAATAGTTTTTATTGTTTTGCGCCTGTTGTGGATGTGTGAGTTTATGTACCTGGTTCTAAGTTAGAAAACATAATGGTGATGACAGAGTACGTTTGGCTACACTGCCCAGTAACATCATTCAAAAAGTTGGAGCTCGTCGTGAGCGTCTAGTGATGTCAGCATTGGGGGCAGGTGATCTGAATTAGTGCAGTGAGGGCACTTGAATTTAGGGCGATGGATCAACAGATAAGATTAACACCAGATGGCGGTACCGACCAGTCGTTTTCGCATGTGTTAAAGTGAGAAAAACTCAGGTAAATTGTATTGGACGTTTTTTTTAAAACGTTCGATGTATGCTTTAAAGTACATGCCCGAGCGATTGAGACAATACAATTTAACTACCCCCTTTAAGACCTAACAGGCAACAAATGGCAGAACAATTGAATACAGGGCATTTTTATCATTGTGGAAGATAATTCAGTGTGGAGGTTTCTATAATTGTTATATATCTAGCAGTTTGTGCACTCAGTCTGTAATATCTCTGTATTTATTATTGATTCCACCTGTTTTTAAACTGGATCTCGTTCAGTAGACCTAATCCCATTTGTTGTTTTATTAATTCATGGTGTATAGGTTTTTGACATCACTTCCTGTGATATTAACTGGGTCAAATGTGATGTTATGGCACATCTTGTGACAATTTATAGGTCAAACGGTCACGTTGTGTCATTTCCAGTAAACTCATTGAGTGTATGATGTCACTGACTAAATACCTGAAATTTTGACATCCATGCTCTCATCATGGCCTCCACAGTTTGAAGTTTTTTTTTGAACTTGTCATCTCTGACTTGAATTATGAGGTGTTTTTATTTCAATAATATGGCAAGGCCCCCTGATCAAGTACATTTGAAGGAGACATGTGCAAATATCCTATGAACCTCCTACTAAGAGAGTCTTCCAGGAATGCACCACAATGAGCATATCTCTTGATTCAGACATGTGTTCCCTTTACCCTTGCATATTCACACCTTCTAAACCAAACAACCTATTGGATCTCACAACTGTTTCCATTTACATATATTAGGATATGTGCTACATAGGGTAGGAAAGAGCTCCAGCAAAGTGTGTCTTGCTGGAGCGCTGCTGCATCCCTGTGCCCAGGGCTAGCCCGAAAAATCTCTCAAATATCTCCTCAAGCCGAGATCACCATGCTCCAGAAGACTCAGTTTAGGAGATTGAATGCAGGAACAGCCAAAGCCAAATATACTCTTTAACAGCGTATCTAAATTGTTATATTTGACTTGCAATTTGCAGTAGGAGGGGAAGAGGGGAAGGGAAGAAATGGGCCAATGGGGCTAGGCAATTGCTAAGGGGAGGCCAGGTGAGCATGTGCCAGGGGAAGCAGGGAGTGAGGACCACAAGCAAAGCACAAGGACAGGGGTGGACCAGGCTTGGTAGGGCTGCACACCCTGCCAGGCTTGTCAGTGGAAAGTGGCCCCGGTGGGCAAGTGCGGGTTGTTGGGGGGACAGGTAGACAGGGTGCTGGGGAATACTGGGCGAGGAGGGCCTGGTGCTCTGTGAAGCTCCGAAGGGACCAGGCAGCCAGTCAATGCAACAGAGGGGGGCATTAGCAGGGGGAGAATGAAGAAGTGAAAAGTTGAGTCTAGAGAATCTTCTGGAACTTAAGAAGATCAGGCAGAAGCCTGAGAGGGGCAGGTAGGCCATTATAGAGGGATGCTCCTGCCGAGGAAAGATTTATACCCCACACTCTCTGCCTGAAATAGTATCTGATCTGCAAATAATGTTTTAATATGGTGAGTATTGTGACTAATGAAAAGAGCACAGTCCAACTTCCATTACTCGCTGAACAATGTTTCTTGCTGAATCGCTATAGGACATGTTTCAAATGTGAAATTGTGCGCATTTTTATGTTCCCATAATGTTCTTTGCTTGTACGCATATGGATAGGCTTGGGTTATAGAAAGAGAAACAGTGTTGCGGGAACTGGTCTAGGGCCATACCCTTTGGTCCGACCCCTCCTCTCCACAGCCCCGCCCCGAAGGAGGAGAGGGTTCCCTCGGTACATGTTTTCAATTTCCAGCACTGGTGCTGCACAAATGTGCATAGCACAAACTTGCAAAAAATTAAATGAACAGGACATGGTAATAAAGCATTTTTCTCAATTACAGTAACTTTATTGATTGAAAAGATACAGTAAAAGCTCACTAGGGCACAGGCAATTCCCACAGGATTACACAATGACAAGCCTGCGTCTGCTGCAAGAAAAATCAAACCCAGAGGCCTGCACATGATAACGTGCTTCTCACATAATATATGCTTCCTGTCCTTGTTTCCCTGCAAAAATGAACTAATGTCCGGCCAGATTGCACAAACATTTCACCAGTGCAGGCGCACACTTGCATGGTACTAGCAATAGGGCAAAGCTTGCCGTGGTGCAAAGAACATTGGGGCTATATTAGAAAACCTATGTACCATGACAAAAGCACTTTTGCATAGTATTAGGACTAGGGCAAAGTTTGCCCTTGTTCGAAATTTCATTCTTTTGATCTATTTTTGCACCAGTGCAAAGTGCTAATAGCACTAGGCAAACTTTGCCGTAGTGCAAAAATGCATTGACGGTAAATAAAATGGTCTGATTATCAAATAAGTCCCTTTTTAATGGCAATGCATTTTTGCACCAGGGCAAAGCGCCTGCCCTAATGCTAACACCAGGAAAATTGCACTTTCCATGGTGCCAAGTTTTTCTTTATGGCCCCAATGTTTTTGCACTTGTGCGAACTTTGACCTAGTTCTTTCAAATGCCATGCAAAATTGCGTGCACTGGTGCAAGTTTCTGCACTCCGGCCCCAGGCATCATCCAAAGTCGAAAAGAACACGGAATATATATATCCTGCAAACAACAAGCTTGACGAAAGTTATATTTGCAGGGTAGAGCATTTAAGACGCAGAGAAATGAAGGCATTTGAAAATCAGGCTCTGCTGTAATTGTGCGGAATTAGCTTGTGTGAGCGAGTGCTGTGCAATTAGGGATTAGGTCGGCATGTTTTCCTTTACGCCTGCACACGAGACTTTGAAGGGTACTGGGGTTCAGGATGAAAAAGTTTGGATTTTGTCAAGAGGCGTTCTTTTTCATTTTGGACCTCTTGACATTTTGCTTTGCGTGTTTTCTTATCCAAAATATGTTCTCTTCAAAGGCTGTAATGTTCCAATTTTAAGTAGCGGGCACACCAAATTATCAACGGCTGGGATTTATCCGGGAAATATTTGCATTTTTTTGCAGTTTTATTCTCAATAGTGATGCCAAAATATATTTGCTCAGTGTGTTTTCTCGTCTAACTGGCATATTTGTCTAGAACTCACACATATATCTAGACACTCAGGAATGTTGCTTTTAATTTGGCCTGGCCATCGCTGAATTTGTCAACACAATTGCACAATAAAAGAGGCGCAATATACGCAACAACTCTAACAAAGAGATAGTACTACTTTGCTGCCCTTACACTCCCCAGCAGACCCTCGAACTAATTCGAACTAATTTGTAATTCTAACACCCTCTTTTTGGGCTACCATCCCGGTGGTCTTGTGGTGGTTGCACCCTGCAGGATTTCAGAAGGACTCTCAAGGGATTCAAGGCCTGCTTTTAAAACCAAGAAGACCCAAAAAGCAGGCATCATCTCCCTGCTCAGCCTCAGGGGAAAGCCCTGAACTTGTGTTGTCCTTTTCACATCCTTCAGGGGTGTGCTGTTATGTACTGCCATGTACTGCCATGCAGGGCCGGTGCTACCACTAGGCAAGGTTAGGCGCTTGCCTATAATGTGAAAATGCCTATAATGTGAAAATGTTAGCGGCAAATGAAGCCATACCATTGTTTTCTGTGACGGGATCAGTGGGGCATTTTCTAGATTGGAGTTATTATAAATCGATCTGTGGGTATTGTTGATCTTGTTAACATAGATGTTGCTTATCACAGTGGATTTCTCGAAGTAGTGCGGTTTGAGAGAGTAAGGAAGGGGCACCGGTTGATTACCTTGAAAAGTGCCTTGCTTTACTTATTGGCTTCAGCTATGGTGTCCTTTTTGTAGGGGGCATTTGCTGTGGTGATCATTTGTGTGTTCCTTAGGTAGAGTTAGGCCAGATGAGGTTTGGGACTTTTGAAAGGTGTTTCTCTTGATTCCAGATGACTTGTTTGCTTATGTCATTTTCCTGAGAATGGCCCAGGAGCAGATGGTTTGGGTCTGATAGTTGTTGATATTTAAAATCACTTTGTTGTTTGATGCTTCAATTAAAGAATTGCAGTCCTTGTCATAGAATCCGGCCAGAGTGGTGGTAAGGTTCATCAGGAATCTGTGAGTACTTTTAAAAGGATGTTTTTGAAATATTAGAATCAAGGTAATTGTACCTCTTGGAGATTGGAAGTGATGACAGGCTGGAGAGTGCTTTGAAAGAGCTGATGGTGGATACCTTCAGTCTGGTGCTGTGTTAGGGTGACGTCAAGTCTCCCACATGTCCTTTAAGGCCTGACTCTGAGTTGCAGCCTTTGCAGTGGGGGAAAGGGGGTTGCCCATGATGTAAGTAGAGGTGGGCACCAACCAGGACAAGGGCAGTACTGATGTCTGTGATTTTGGATACATGTCAGATTGCTGAGTAAGCACTGATTAGCATTTATTAGCTTTATCATCTGGGGTTGTCTTCAAACAAAGGCAGTGGGGGGTTGATTCCCGATTGATGTGCATGAGGTTGCTGTGGTGTAGTGTCAAGGTTGCATCAGAGATGTGCAGTGTTTTCATAGTCTGTGATGGTGGGCTGCAGAGTGATTGCATTGAAATACCGCAATATATGGCTTTCCTGAGGTGTGAGGACTAACAGTTCTGTTCTTTTTAAGGTCCTAGCAAGAGCAAAAAAGAATTTCCCTTGTCTTCACCTGCCCTTTCATTTCGACACCTGGCCAAGAGATTCCTGAGAGATAATAGTAAATAGGGGAAGGAAGGGTCCAGGACAGTAAGAAAGAGCAGGTAAAAACAGGAAATGGTTGGCTGGTGAGCTACGGTCACTTGATCTTGCTCCCCTTGAACTGGCTCAAAAACTGAAAAAGAAAAATGTCTCAAAGGCAGGATAGAGGGCAATGAGGTGAGTGAGACATGAAAAAAGAGTGGGACAAGGCAGGTAGTGATAGGTTTCTGAGTGATGCAGAGGTTGCATGCCATTGTTCAACTTGAACAAGCTGAATAAAGACATCAACAATGGACTTTGGACATGAAAAGGAAATACAACAAGCACTGGCCAACAAAGTCACCATGCTCCAAAAGAAAATAGCGGCTAAGAAAGCAACACTCAATCAACCAGCAATACCCAATGCCAACCCACCATCTATGGAGCAAAATACAACTATCCAATTCAAATTTCCAAAAAACGTCTATTCAGGAGTTGGAAAAAGTAATCCTCTCTCTCAAGCCATCCAATTGCCAAGGCGATCTGTGCCCTGCACAACTTATAAAAGACGCCACTAGACACCTTTCCCCCTTTATAACTAAACTCATAATGCCTCATTCACCTCAGGCACTGTGCCGTCCAACCTGAAACAATCATGGGTACTGACGCTGCTAAAAAAACAATCCCTAGACCCCCTCATCCTCACTAACTTCCGCCCCATTACTACTGTCCCCTTCTTGCTAATAATCCTGGACAAAATCGCATATACTCAAATTCAAAAATTCCTTGAATAGCATAAGCTCCTAGGAGCAAGACAGTCTGGCTTCCGCCCACAACATGCGACCGAGACCGCTCTCATCGCTTTGAAAGCTCAAATTGATGAGCTAAGAGACAAAGTTCAAACAGCCCTCCTCTTACTCCTGGATCTCTCAGCTGCATTCGACCTTGTAGATCACAAAATCCTTTGCAATTACCTAAACTCTGCTGCACACTTCTCTAAAGAAGCCATAATATGGGTGCAATCCTTCCTCAGCGAAAGGACCATGAGGGTGTTCTCCCCCTCAGATGCAGCAGACCTGATCCCCATTCGGTGCGGCATTCCCCAAGGCTCCTGTCTATCTCCGACACTATACAACATATTTACCAAGCCCCTTTTTGATGATCTGGACCTTCTTGGTATCACCTACACTAACTATGCAGATGATACCCAGATCCTTATCCCACTTTCAGGGGATTACAAAAAGCATTTGGCCTTGGTAAATAGGGTGTATCTCATCATCCAGGGTTGGATGGCATCTCACAGTCTATGCCTGAATGATGACAAAACAGATTTAATCATTCTGGGCACACAGCCCAAGCTTACAAAACCAGGCCACAAAACTAGGCCAGGATTACTCTGCCTTTGATATTGACGGGAATACTATCAAGATAGCTAAGGATGTGAAGACTCTAGGCTTCCATCTAGATACCACCCTATCCTTTAACAAACAGGTGAATTCACTGGCCTCCACCACAGTTTACACATGTCAGCTCATCAAAGCTGGCAAACACTTTATCTCAAATGACAATTGCATGATTTTAGCTAGAGCTCTCATACTATCCAGACTCGACTACTGCAATGCACTATATATTGGGCCAACAAACACATCCTACATAGAATACAAATCCTACAAAACAATGCCTTGACTCTTGACTCTTGGCATATCTAGTCAATCACACATTTCTAAAATAAGGCGTAATAACAACTGGCTGTCGACCCAAGACACAATCTTACTGAAAGTTGCCTCCCTCACACACAAAGCCCTGAACAATGCAGCACCTCCTTATCTTACTGATAGATTGGTAGAAAGAAAATCCACCAGACCCTCAAGAATCTCCAATGCCAACACTCTTATCATTTCAAGATTCAAATTAACCAAGGCCGGAGGCGCCAGCTTCCCCGTCCGGGCTGCCCAAGTATGGAACTCACTGCCCCACACTATATGTGAGGAGAAATCCTACCCTAAATTCAGATCCAATTACATCAATCACCTGAAACAATTGATCAACTAGCCAGTGTCTCGTTTCCCCCTTCTAACCCCACTGATATATTACCTGCAACCTGTTGTAGAGGAGGTCCCAAATATGGCCTGCACTCCAGCCACTCATGGCGAAATGCTAGAAGCATACTCGCCAAGATAAGTGACATATAAGGAGCAAATTAATCAACAGAGAGCCACGGTGGGGCTCTGTCCAGTACCCATCAGAGGGACATGTATACCTATTGAAGCGCCAATAACCAGACAACCGTGGGCTGCAAGGTATCCACTGAGACAACCATACCAGCAGATGACACGATATGAAGACTACTTACAGACTGTCCCCGAAGAGGCCCACAGAGCCTTAATGGAAGGCAATTGGTGACGATATAAGAGCCTAGACGTGACGAACAGACAACCCTAAAACGACAAGCAAAAGAAAGTACACAAGGACAAACTGTAAATGAATAATGATGTGACAAACGTATAAGAAGATACCACGTTGCAGCACAAAGAACGTACCCATGATGGAATCGTGCAACTGACTGAATGCAAGTAAATAGGCTTGGAACGAAAGAAGCTAAGTAAACGGTACTGCTTGCAATGCTTAGTAGAAGCTTAGAGCGACATGCGCCAATTATATCTCTACCTCAAAGATGCACGCTATACTAGTGCGACTCCATTTTGCAAAGCAGCACTAAGCCCCGGCTGCAAGGGGCAACCAAGGCCGAGAGTCATATTCCAGCTGAAGCCAGAAGGGAAGAGCAGAATCGAAACTCAGCAAGAAGTAGCTCATGCTTGGGAAGCCGAGGTCAACTCCAGGAAGGGAGGAGAGGGACACCCCTGAAGAATCAAAACTTCAGAGCATACCAGCCAGCCAGTGAAGGTCGTGATAAGGAGGCCCCAGGCAGGTGGCTGGGCTGAACAAAGAATCAAATATACAAAAAGAAGGAAAAAGAAGCAGATTCACGGTGAACAGACACGTGACCAGCTAAAGGCAAAGAGGTATCAATGTCTGATGTTACCTAGAGCCCGAGGATGCCATAACTTTTCCTGATAAGAACTACAGTTTCGTGGCCATCCTCAGCCAACTAATTGACACATAGCCCTAAAGGTACTGATTGATGGAAGGGAGGCAGGGTGAATCTTGGGGCACTCCGCATCTGGGTGTCCATTCTGCATGCTGCTAATTAAAGTGGAGATTTATGTCTAGGGGTGTAACCCACCCAATCACAATGGACCAAATAACCTAGGGTCCAATAGCTTGTAGAACCAATAAGACGTTATAGTTGTAGTGACGTCTATCACGAGTGATCTAGTGGGATGAGCGTAGACTCCCACCCGATAAGAGTTATCCAATCTGCATGCTCTGTTACTATATACAGATATAGCACCTATACTTAAGTTACCTTTCCGACCAATAGAAAGTGCATGACAAATTTACGAGTGTTGCACGTCAAATGATGACGAATTTTGCCCATAAAAGTTTCTGTCTGAATGAAGAAGTTGGGAGTTGAAGCGAGACTGGCGATCGCATCATTGATGATACCATTTGTTTCCCCGTTTTTTGTACTTGTCATTAAACGGACTTCCCTTTGCCAAACTATTGAGTTGTCCTTATTGAAGTGTGTCAGAGTAAGAGAATCCTGCACCCTAACCTCCTCAAGGTGCAGCTATCTTGTTTTACAGGTACTAGAGGGTGAGTTCAATGATGAAGAAATGAAGGCATTTGTAAATCAGGCGCACTGGGTCCTGTATGCTCTGCTGTAATTGTGCGGAATTAGCTTGAGTGAGCGAGTGCTGTGCAATTAGGGATTAGGTCGGCATGTTTTCCTTTACGCCCGCACATGAGACTTTGAAGGGTCCTAGGGTTCAGGATGAAAAAGTTTGGATTTTGTCAAGAGGCGTTCTTTTTCATTTTGGACCTCTTGACATTTTGCTTTGCGTGTTTTCTTATCCAAAAATATGTTCTCTTCAAAGGCTGTAATGTTCCAATTTTAAGTAGCGGGCACACCAAATTATCAACGGCTGGGATTTATCCTGGAAATATTTGCATTTTTTTGCAGTTTTATTCTCAATAGTGATGCCAAAATATATTTGCTCGGTGTGTTTTCTCGTCTAACTGGCATATTTGTCTAGAACTCACACATATATCTAGACACTCAGGAATGTTGCTTCTAATTTTGTCTGGCCATCTCTGAACTCGTCAACACAATTGCACAATAAAAGAGGTGCAATATACGCAACAACTCTAACAAAGAGATAGTACCACTTTGCTGCCCTTAGACTCCCCAGCAGACCCTCGAACTAATTCTCTTTTGTAATTCTAACACCCTCTTTTTGGGCTGCCATCCCGGTGGTCTTGTGGTGGTTGCACCCTGCAGGATTTCAGAAGGACTCTCAATGGATCCAAGGCCTGCTTTTAAAACCAAGAAGACCCAAAAAGCAGGCATCATCTCCCTGCTCAGCCTCAGGGGAAAGCCCTGAACTTGTGTTGTCCTTTTCACATCCTTCAGGGTGTGCTGTTATATACTGCCATGCAGGGCCGGTGCTACCACTAGGCAAGGTTAGGCGCTTGCCTATAATGTGAAAATGTTAGAGCGGCAAATGCAGCCATACCATTGTTTTCTGTGACGGGATCAGTGGGGCATTTTCTAGATTGGAGTTATTACAAATCAAGCTATGGGTATTGCTGATCTTGTTAACATAGACGTTGCTTATCACAGTTTAGTTTAGTTTATTATTCATATGGCGCGCCATACCCTGGGACATCAGGGCGCAAACAGACAAGGATATGCTCAACTTAGTTGCAAGTACATGAAAAGTAGGAAAAAAAAATACAGATATCAACAATGTTACACTATAGGCAGGTAAGTACAAGGTAAGGTCAGGCTCAAGGAACAAAGGGTAACAGGGTACATATTTTCTGCATAGTCATAAGGTAGTGATATACAGTTTTGTACGTTGTGACATATCAGGTCACCAATGTCAGAATGATGTGCTGCGCACAAAGCTTCAATCGCATGGTAAGTAGGCTCCAGGAGCAGGGAGTGGCAGTCAGGGGAGGAGCATTTAAAGGGTCATGCAGGTTTGAGTCGTTAGATGTCATTGGCTCTCAGCCACCTAGTTAGGTTCTGTCTGAAATTGGCGAAGGGCTGAGGTTCTCTGATGTCATGGGGGAGGGAGTTCCATAGCTGCGCAGCCTTGACTGGGAAGCTATGTCCTCCTATAGTGGAGAGTTTGAAGCGCAGAACTTGGAGGCAGTTTGCGTTGGCTGTTCTTGTTGGTCTGGAAGAGGTTCCTTTGCATAACCTGTCCATGAGGTAGGGTGGTGCTCTATTATTGAGGCATTTGTGGGTGAGGGAGGCGATCTTGAGTTGAATTTTATCAGAGGTGGAAAGCCATTTATATTCTCTTCTTATAGAGGATATATGCTCATTTCTGTTAATCTTGAATGCTGCTCTCATGGCATTGTTCTGGAGTACTTGAATTTTGTGGATGGTCTGTTTATTTGCCCTAATGTAGAGTCCATTACAATAATCCAATTTGGATAGTATAAGGGCTCTGGCAAGTGTAATGCAGCTGTCTGTGGAGAGGAATTGTTTACTAGCTCTGATAAGTTTGCATTTTTGTGCTGTAGCAGAGGCTAGTGAGTTAACTTGTTTGGTATAGTTCATGGTGGCGTCTAGGTAGAATCCTAGGGTTTTCACTTCGTTAGCTACTTTTATGTTGTTCCCATCAATAATGAAGTTGGCATAGTCATGGCTGAGTTTGGATATATAGGTTGGGGTGCCTAGGATGATAAACTCGGTTTTCTCATCGTCAGGCATAGGCTGTGTGTGGCCATCCATGCCTGAACGATACTATAGATTCTGTTCACTAGGGCCAGATCCTTGGCGTAAACTCCTGAGAGCGGGAGGAGGATTTGGGTATCGTCTGCGTAGTTGGTGTAGGCGATACCCAGATGATCCATTTCATCAAAGAGGGGCTTCGTGAAAACATTGTAGAGGGTGGGTGATACAGAAGATCCTTGTGGTACACCGCATGTTATAGGGATCGGGTCTGCTGAGGCTGATGGAGCGAAGACTCTCATGGTCCGATTACACAGAAATGACTTGACCCATGTTATCGCCTCTTTTGAGAAATGGGCTGCAGAGTCAAGGTGGCTACATAGGACTGTGTGGTCAACTAAGTCGAATGCCGCTGATAGGCCCAGAAGGAGGAGAATGGCTGCTTGGCCATTATCTCTGCATTCGTCTATTTGGGCCTTAAGATCTATTAGAGCTGTCTCAGTTCCATGTTGCGGGCGGAATCCTGATTAGCGGGTTCCGAGTAGGTGGTTGGATTCTAGGAAGTTTTGTATTTGCATGTAAGCCACTTTGTCTAGAATTTTTAGAAGAAAGGGCACAGTTGTAATGGGCCTGAAGTTTGTAGGAATGGCAGGGTCGAGGGTTTGTTTCTTTAGTAGTGGCAGTACTCAAGACTCTTTTAGGTTATTCGGTACTGTGCCTGTTGTAAAGGAGGAGTTGATAAGTTTGGTTATAAATGGCGATAGTTCTCTCGCAGCATCCTTGATAAGTTGTGCTGGGCATTGGTCGCCTTTGCAGTTGGACGGTTTAAGTCCCAGAATGACTTTTTCTACCTCAATGGTCCATACCTTAGAAAAGCAGAATCGGGCTTCTTGATTAGGCTGTGGTGGTGGCGCTAAGCTCTGAGGGATGTGAGGCGTTAGGGATGCCTTCTTGAGAGCAATTTTAGTTTGTAAATTAGCTACTTTATTTGTTAAGGCAAGTTGTATACTGGAGCACCATTTTTTGTCCTTGGTGCAGTTTTCTTGAGGTACAACAGGAGTTTCCAGTTCTTTCAGAATGCTGAACAATTCTCTGACACTAGATTTCGATTTAGATATTCTAGTATTATAAGTTTCCTGTTTGGCTAGTACAATTTCTTTCTTGTATTGGGAGGAGGCTTTAGAGAGGTTGAGTTTGATTTCTCGAAGGATTGCGGTTTGAGAGAGTAAGGAAGGGGCACTGGTTGATTATCGTGAAAAGTGCTGTGCTTTAGTTATTGGCTGCAGCTATGGTGTTCTTTTTGTAGGGGCGTTTGCTCTGGTGATCATTTGTTTGTTCCTTAGATAGGGTTAGGCCAGATCAGGTTTTGGGCATGTGAAAGGTTTTTCCCTTGATTCCAGATGACTTGTTGGCTGATGTCATGTTCCTGAGAATGGCCCCGGACAAGATGGTTTGGGTCTGATAGTTGTTTTTTCTGGGACATGTGTGTTGATATTTAAAATCACTCTGTTGTTTGATGCTTCAATTAAAGAATCACCTGGCCTAGATATGTCAGTGAACAAAAAAGAGGGAGCCAGACATGTGATGCCATCAGTGATGTCATCAATGGTATTTGTGATGTCATCATTGATGCCATGGGGGTTAGTCTTAGCAGTGCACAGTGGTGGCGCGAGTTATGGTTGCTTAGCTTACCATGCCTGGCAAATTTCTTGGGTTTTTCGGTTTTACTTGTAACCATAATATGGATAGGTTGTTATTAGTGCAAAGTAACTATAACGTCCCTTTAACAAAGTTTTTGCACTGAATTTGCTAGGTTTCTGTTAGTGCAACTTAACCATAATGTCCCATTAACAACATTTTTTTCACTGGATTTCATGGGTTTTTATCAGTGCAAGCTATTTTCCTACAACTTACTTATTTCATACTTACCCCAATATAGCAACACTTCTGTCCAATTTACAATATTTCACCTTACGGCTGTGCTATTTCCCACCTTCTAGCATCATTTTGAACACTTCTATGCACTTTTTGCACCTTTTCCCACTGTTTCTGCATCCTTCGATGTCCACAACCATCTGATGTCATCACAGACCTTTCCAGACAGTGCTACATGACCATGTGCTTGCACGCAGCATGATGACGTATCTGCGAAAGGCGTCCGCACTTCGTGATCGGGTCCACGTTTCGAGGACTGTTTGGAACTGCATTTTTCGACTGATCTAGGAACTTTCAGTCTCAAAATGTACCCTTGCACAGCCCTTAGACCTATACTTACTCATTATCCATTAACAATCTAGTACAAAGCACATACTTGGAAGAATATTAGCAAAACTGCTATTTCTCTTAAAAATGACATCAGCTATTGCCATCCCTCCTCCCCAAGAGCCTCCCCAAGAGCCACCAACACCACCACCACCACCACCACCACCACCAGCTGGAGGACCTACACAACAAACAAAGCGCAGTACTTCCAAAGACAATGAAGAGAACCAAGAAGATGAGGTAGAGGAAGTGCCTACCTCTAGCACCCAGAGAGAATCATGGGTGTGGCAGTTCTTTACCACTGTTGGGAGTGTACCAAAGGCTAAAGCTACCAAATTGAAATACACTGAGCGCAACTTTGCACTCAGTCGCGGACTACCTGGACAGTACTCCTACAGGGCCACCTCCATGCGCCGCCACACCAAATCCAACCACCGCAATGCTCTCAGAAACATTGTTCCTGTCTCAGCAAGTAGTAAGCTGTCTTCCTCAACCAATACTGTAACCACACAGTCTACTTCTGTGGTACACAAAATCCCACCAGCTACCTTGCAAGCAATAAAAGGGGCTGCTGATCCTTATCTTTGGAAGACAACATTCCTCTGTATATACTGCAACACACCATTCTGCAGGGGGAAGCAATTTCGACGTGTGTTTGAAGCTGTAATCAAGGAGCATGAGAAACACTGCCCACTGCCTTAGAAGTAACACCTACGTAACATGTTCCCCTGTCCACCTGACCCTCCATATTAGTGCTTGGTGCCTCTTCCCTCATTTCCCGCCTCACCTTACGTTCTAACCTCGCCTGCAAACATTTAAAAAAAATGTTAAAAAGAAAGGTAACTTTAGGAGCCCCCTTTCACATTTAAAAATTAGAACTAAAAAAGCTAAAAAAAAATCTTCAGGGACTGGGACTGGAATGGGTGATAACGGGCCGGAAACCCAAGTTATCTGCCCAAGCGAAGTATTTCTGTATGCACCCTGATGTCTGCAGGCTTCAGCACATTATAAATAAATAAATAACAAGGGCTCTTGACCATTGGCACCCCTGGTTCCCAAAGCGGGAATGCGTGGTGCTAAAAAGTAGATGGTTTTGCCTGCGACGTCCCGCTTTAGGAAGGAAAATCTTTTTCCAAGATGGTCACCATGGAAAGAGAAGGCTGGGCTCTGTACAGAGCCCCGCTTCCCTTTCCATGGAAGCCTGCAGAATCCCATGACCATATTAAACTAAGCAATTTTTTTTTCCCTTTCAAACATATCCAACCTTTGAATAACCACGTAGTCGATCCCAGGTGGACATGGACACCTTAACACCCTTTTTCGTCCCTCACAGTTATGGCCAATGGCCAGATTGTCTGCGCCATGACCTTATACCATGACCCGGACAATCTGGCCACTGCCCATGGCCACAGGCTATACCTCATTCACCAAAGGTATATCACTATTTTTTGTACCTGGATTATGACACTAGTTAAAAAATAAAACACGGCCACATTTGCAAAACCATGCTTTAATGTCCTTTAATAGTCATATAACATAGCCCCCACTTGAAAAAATCCATTCAGTCTTTATGCAAACATTGAAGGTTGGGTTTATAATCTTTCTCAAAACGTTTGTCCACATTTGTCTAAACAGCAACAAAGTTATAAGGCATCTAAAAATGTTGATACCCCCCTCTAATTTTGCCACCTCTAGAGAAAATCCCACCAAACTTTAGAAAAACATTTATATCTTGATCTAAAAGCTTTTTGCAAACTGCTATGTAGATTCCTCAAATAACACCACATATATAAGCCTCTACATTATTTTGGAACCCCCCAGTAATATATGTATATTCCAGTCTCGGGAGGATATCTCAGCGGCAACGTGCTCGCCTTGGAAGCAAGATGAGACATAGCAACACAGGTCCGATCCCCGGGTCCGCGCTTAGAAACCTCTGGGTATTAAGCGCATTACAAATAACATATCATATCATATCATGGCCTGCGGTCGCGGCCATGTAGTTATGGTAAAGTTGCTAAACCAATAGGAAGAACACTTTTTGGGTGGCTTATAACTTCGCTCTCCCAGGACGAATCCTCACCAAACTTTGCAAAAAAGTATGTGGCCCACTTTGAGTATTTTTGCAAAGTTTGGTGAGGTCTGGTCCGGGGGGCAAAGTTATAGGGGGGGTCCCAAAATGTATTTTATTCCCATAGACTGAATGGAGAAAAATATTTCCCATGCCTACAGCCCAAACCGCTGGACGGATTTTCACCAATTTTGCAGCAGGAGCGGCAACTTGGTCCCGAAAGCGTGCTTTTGTAAATTTGGTGGAAATCCGTCCACTATTTCTTTTTAAAACAACCAAAAAGTAGGTACCAAAAAATTAGTGATAGCTATGTCCGCTCAGTGGACAGGACTCCGATTGGCTTAGAGGGCAACGTGGTGTCCATGGACATCGAACGCGCCCGCTGATTGGATGGTGAAAAGCGCGAAGTGCCTTTGATTTTTGGAAACATCTGCCATCTTGGATTTGCAGACAGCACAGTAAAAACATTTTAAAAAACACAACATTGCACTTGTCAAACTTATCAAATAATCTCTGAGGAGGTGAGTGGTCATGAGGATGGGATGGGATGGGATATTGCTACAAGACGCTAACAAACTGGTGTTTTTCAGCGCTAAAGACCGTGATATTAGGTATATGGGAGGTGATTTTGAGGTGGTGCAGGGGTAGGGTCTGAAGGCGTAAGGACCCCTAAACACAAAATATAATAATAATTATTGTACACATCCATAAGGGAATGAGAGTAGAAAAGTGGCATTGAGAAGAATAAAGTCTTCATAGAGATTTAGCATACCGATAACTCTGCCGCTCTGTAAAGCATTATATCAAACACATTCCATTTCCAAATGATTGCAGGGGTGGGGAGTTCAGGGGTACTGCTCTTCAAAGGCCTTATGAGTGGAAGCAAAACCAAAACACTGAATTATAATACTTCGTGGTGGACCAGCCGTGACAAATAGGTAGTCTGACATAGGCGCTGCAAGAAAAAGGTGGGTGGCAGTCAATGTTCATTGCGTGCAGCATTTGCAAACGTGGGGGTTGTTGGTGCTCGCTGTGTGCACCGATAACTCTGTCGCCCTGTCAAACATTATATCAAACACATTCCATTTTCAAATGATTGCAGGGGTGCGAAGTACAGGGTTACTGCTTTTCAAAGACATTATGAGTGGAAGCAAAACCAATATACTGTTTGAATTACAACACTTCGCGGTGGACCAGCCGTGACAAATAGGTAGTCTGACATAGGCGCTGCAGGAAAAAGTTGGGGGGCAGTCACTGTTCATTGCGCGCTGCATTTGAAAACGTGGGGGCTGTTTGTAGTCGCTGTGTGCGGCGCTCGCTAGCAGGAAACTGGAGACAGGTGGATTTTGAATAACAAGTGTTTTCATAAAATCAGTAAATCTCTGGAAATTTCCTGCGGCATTGCTGAAAGCAAGCAAACAATTTGTTTGTTTTTATTAAATATTCCTAATGCAAAAGTGGTGCATGGGGGAATCGCTGCCATGGGCCTGAAGGTCAATGCCTTGAGCTGTCTACTCACTCGCGTCCTGCCGAGGTTCCATTTACGAAAAGCAACCTAGGCATAAGTCTGTAATGCTTTCTGTCATTGGAAATAAAAGGAGTATTCGTAAGAAAAAAAAGGAATGGAATGAGGTATGTAAAAACATCAAACATGATAAGGGTCAGCATTCTAAAACTGGACAAAGTAACATTTCATTTCATTTGATGAAAAATCGTTGATCTGAAGAGACACTCCGCATTACGCTAAGAGAATGGAAATGCCGATTATTATGTAAGTTTTACAGAAGACAAATTTGTAATTGGTGAGCAGACTCAAAAACAACTGGTGTGTACTTGTATTTGTCCCATGGCAGGTGGGCTGTCCAGCACCAAAATGCATGGAGTCCACGTCAGTGTTAGCACAGGTTCCACTAACACCCAATTCTAGGCTACTGTTACGTTAAAATGCTGTCTATGTGTTATTCAAATTCTTCAGTCAATTTCTGCATCAGCTTCCCGTTGCAAGCTTAACACACTGCATAGCACTAACCTCTCAATCACATAGTTGATGCCAACATTGCACGTTGTTTTCTTTGTGTTTATATTGTTTCTCGTTGTGTTCATTCTCAGTTGTCACATAAGTAATGGTTCGATTAGAGACAAATTATGAACGGGTACTGAGACATATTTCTGTTATGTTTTCTACACAGCCACATCCTGCCCTACTGCGAATGTCATAATTTCCAGATACCAATTGATGGCTTCTTCAGCCGGCAGTTGGTGATACACCTCAATGGTTGGATGATCATAATGCTCTTTTGGGATGATCGCCATGGGGCCATATGTCCTTTCGCGGTACTGGCAATAAGGAGTACCTTGACATCGTGTAGCAACAAGCTGATGCAAAAGCCTTTCGAATCGCAGTGTCTCCATCCAATGAGCTTATACCCAAAGGAAAACTGCGTGACTTCGGATAAACATTTCTTTATGGCAAACAAAGAAAGCAACAAAAAATGTTGTTGAATATGGAAATCAGCGGTGGTGTAGCAACAAGCTGATGCCGAAGCCTTTGCAAATCACAGTGTCTCCATCCAATGAGCTTATACCCAAAGGAACTCTGTGTGTCTCACAACAAACATTTCTGTATTGAGAACAAAGAAAGCAACAAAAAATGTGGTTGAATACGGTAATTGGTGGATGTTCTCGGAGCATTTATTGTGAAATAAAAGCACATTTTAAATTGCAGAATATTTCAGTTTCCTTAAAGATAGTGTTTTGAATTCAGAATTTAGACACGCTGTGTTGTGAAAGGATGTGTGTTGATATTCCGGGTTTTGCGCCAAATGACTTCTGGACGTAGATGATGATTGGATGCGTTTGGCTATGGTGCAAAGTAGCGTCACGATATAGGCGGAGAATATCGCTAGGAATGGTGATGTCAGCTACCGGTGCGGGGACTATGATTTAGTGCCGAAAGGACACCTGGCTTAGGGCGATGCAGCAACGAATAAGATTACCACAAAATGGTCACACCCTGCTACCTGATTTAGCATATGTAAAAGTGAGGAAAACCACAGTAAGGTGCATAGGAAAAAATGTTACGGTCCAACAACGTATGCTTAAATAGACATGCCCGAACACTTGGGACAATAATATTTTTGAGCACACTACTCCTTTAATGAAACTGCATGAAATGTTACAATTTTATTCCCGACCTCATTCCGAATGACTTTGTAAAGTTTGTTGGGATTCTGTAAAGAGGGGGCACAATTAGAGGAGGGGTCCCAAAATAATGTAAAGGCTTATAAATGAGGTGCCATTTGGCGAATCTACACTTAAATTGGTAAACTGATAACAGATCTATATGTAAATGTTTTTGCGAAGTTTGGTGGGATTTTGTCAAGAGGGGGCAAAATTAAAGGCGGGGTCTCCAAAATAATGTAAAGACTTATAAATGAGGTGCCATTTGACAAATCTATACTTACTTTGGCGAACGGATAATAGATCTAAATATAAATGTTTTTGTAAAGTTTGATGGGATTTTGTCAAGAGGGGGCAAAATTAGGGGGAGGTTCCAAAATATTGTAAGGGCTTATAAATGTCATGCGATTTGTGAAATGTACACAAAGGTTTGTAAAAGGATTATACATCTAAATGGATTTTGTCAAGTGGGGCCTAGGTTATATGACTATTGTATCTGCATACATTTGACACTTTGAAAAAATTAAACGTGGGTGGATTTCCAGCAAACTTTTGTAAGGAACATTGGCAAGGACCTGAAAGCATGGTTTTGCAAATGTGCCTGTCTTTTATTTTTTGACAAGTGTCATAATATAGGTACAAGAAAATAGAGATATACCTTTGGTGACTGAGGTGTAGCCTATGGCCAAGGGCAGTGGCTAGATTGTACCATGAGGGACAACACTTGGGGTTAAAGTGGCCATGACCACCTGGGACTGACTTTGTGGTAAAGTTAATCGAAATTGGGATAGGTTTCAAAGGGAAGAAAAATGTGCTCATGGTAATATGGTCATAGGGTTCTCTATTCGCCTTCTGCAGGCTGCCCTGGAAAGCAAAGAGGGGCCCTGTATGGAACCTCGCCTTCCCTTTGCATGGTGGCCATCTTGGAAAATCCTTCCAACACTTGGACGCCAGAGGTGTCCCGGTGTAGGAAGAACAATTCTTTTTTAGCCCCCCGGGTTTCCGCATTGGCAACCTAGGGTACTAATGGCCTTCATCCCCAATTAACTTAACCATAACTTCCCCTTAACAATGTTTTTTCATTGAATCTACTTTATATTTCTCAGCAAAGTACATAGACTCAATAAGATTTTCCAACATTTCCATTTGCATTTTGTGTTATGCTAATGGGAATATTGTGGCACTTATTCCCCATTTAAGGGACTGGAACAGTGGATACCGGTCTAGCAGATCAAGTTAATGTTTTTTTTGGTTTTACTTGTAACCATCATGTCCCTTTGACAAAGGTTTTTCATTGAATTTCATAGGTTTATATTTGTGCAACTTAACCATAATGTCCCCTTATCAAAGTTTTTTTAGTGAATATGTATATATATATATATATATATATATATATATATATTCAGTAAAAAAACTTTGTGAAAGGGACGTTATGGTAACAAGTTTATATGTACCTAACACATTTTTCTTTTCTAACAGTACATAGAGAAAATAAGAATAATACTGAAACACTACATCGTGTACTAATGGAACAACAAACAGACACTGTGGAAATCATCTAGAGCATTTACAACAAAAATATTGATCAATTAATGTCCAATTTCATTATTTTGAAGAACTTATATCATGGAAAAAATCCCCATCACCAAAAACGTAATGATGAGACCTCAATCCCTTCATCCCCTACCATGCAACATGTAGAAAACCCTAATTCCCATGTATATGTCTCCATTTCTGCTTCCCCGTCTTTTTCATAATTTCTATATTTTTGTACCATAATAAAGTTTTATGTATACTGTTCCTATATTTCTCTGTGTTTTTTTATTTTAATTAGGCTGTTAAGGTGTTGCGGACGGTGCAAACGTGTCCGTGACATCATCATCTGACCGCACCCACGCCAAGGTATTTTACTGTGAAACTTCACCCTTGCACATGTCCCAGACCATGTCCCTGGCGATCCGGATATGTTTTGGAACTTTTTGAGCCCTTTTTGGTGTTTGAAGTGTTCACGGACATGAGAACTGTCAACGGAGCGCGCACCTCCACCCGTATAAAAGGCCACACCCCAGAGCTGCTTCTCATTCTGTTTTTGGAGTTCCAGAACAGACACTGCTCCACATTTCTGGATTGATATCACCTGTCTGCAGATTGCTGACTTTGCTGGGCTGCCTGACACATTTGAGATGGCAACCATGGCTGCTGCTGTTCCTGCTGGTGCTAGTTCTGCCTCAGCAGCACCCCTACCCCCGCCACTACAACCACCACCTCCCCAAGGGCCTGGAGACGGGAACAGGTGTGGAGATGCAGAAAGTTATGAAGAGGATGATGAGGTTGAGGTAGTGGAAGTCCCTACTACTCACAGCCCCCGTGGATCTTGGGTGTGGAGGCTGTTTACCACCGTTGGAGGAGTACCCAAAGTTTGTGCACAGAAGGTGCACTGCACTGAGTTCCAGATGTGTTCAGTTGTGGCAAACTGGGTTTGTACAGCTACAGGACTACTTCCATGTGGCAACACCTAAGATCATTCAACACAGGGGCAATTTGGAGGGTCGTCCCCTGCGATAAAAGTAGTAGGTTGAGTTCCTCTACAGCAAGCTCCGATTCTGCTCCTGCCACCACAAGAAACACTCCTGTGGGGCAGCGCATCCCTGAACCAGCCTTGCAGGCCATATGGGCTACAGAAGACCCTTACCTTTCGAGGGTCACTGTATTGTGTATGTACTGCGACAAGATACTCTGCAGGGGGAGACACTTCGAAGTGCTTTCGAGTCTACGATCTAGGAGCATGAGAACGTCTGCCACCCACCTGATTAAGGTACACCCAATATCTTCCTCTCTCCACCTGCCCTTTCTTATCCCCGTGGTTGGTGACCCTTCCTTACCCTCCCTTCCTTGCCTTTCCTTGTTTGTCTTGTTAAAAAAAAAACTTTTAAAAAAATGGCTCTTTTCAGAGCCGCCTTTCACAGTTTAAAAATAGAAGTGCCACTGAAATGCTGCAGGGCCCTATGCATTTTTAGAAGTCCGTGGACATGTACATTTTTGGTGTACTGTGCTATCAAAACCATTGCACTTTTCTCCGGGAGGAAGTGGTGGCTCTGAAAAGAGCCTTTTTGTGGTGTTTTTTTGTGTTTCAAAAACTTCAAGTGGTCAACACCTGCTGGAAAATGAATTGCTATTATTCCAATAAGGGCCGCAATGCATACTGCATATTTCCCAGAAAAATCTGATTACCAGCATGAGTAAGATGGACTCCATCTCTGTGAAAAATGTTTGTGCTACGAAACATAATATTTTCATTGTGAAAAGAAGGCATACCAACATCTCTCAAAGAAGCGCCAACAGCCTTGTTGACATTGCGCCTCGCTTTTCACCATTTGGGGACCAAGTGAAGAAGAACACAGCCACATTTGTCTCTGTGCAATACGAGAAAAAAATACTCTGGAGTTTGGAAACATGTCCATGACTTTCCCAAGTCCTTCATTCATTGCAAATTGCAAAAAGATTCCAGAGACATGTCCTAAACTGTTCCCTCCACAATGAATAATAATAACGTCTGATGACAGTGTGTCATCAAAATGGCACAAAGAGGAACCAAATCTAACCACTTCATTCCGCGCACTCCATGCCAGTGCACAATCACATGAGGGAATCCAAGATGTGCATCCACTCCACAGCGATCTGCATGCACTTCCAACCAATTTATCCGCGAGTCACCCAAAATCCAGACAATCTGCCTTCTGAAAGTCACAGCCATAGCTATCTGCTCTCCTCTCAGGAAACAGACTTTCTGCCAAAGTCTCTCCTTAGACATCACACCCAGTAAACCTTATTGACCAATCCCTTGGCCTGCACAATCTGATTTGCATGCCTCCCAGCCTCAAAATCCCTTAATGTAACACGCTCGATCCGCGGACAGTCGCGGTGTCCACGGACAAATCGTGAAATCTGAGAGTGGGGATCGAAAATTTAAATAGTGTACTACACTTCCCTTTTGATGTTGGCTCGGAAAAGAGCCTTATTTTCTTTTTTTGAGCTTTTTTTGGGCTTTTTTCAGATTTTGTCTGCTACATGACGTCACAACAACTTTCTGATTGAGTTCTGAATATTACTAAGAAATATTGCATTACCACAATCTGTGAAAGTCATTCCATCACAAAATAAATTGCACCATCTTCCAAAAGATTCTCATTTTGGAATGATGACATGCCTACAGAATACATATAAGAAGATATTCCTTAATTAACAAAACATCTTGCTATGTCTTGTTGAGGATTAAAGACACCACAAGACATCCATGCAGTCCTAGTTGGTATTTGGGAAACAAATATCTTTGCAGATGGAAATAGGTATATCAGTTCTTTTAGCAAATGCTTCAGTGCACCTTGCAAACTTATTGCACTCAGATAACCCAAATATATTCCTCCACAATTTACCAACAGGATATCTGGAGTGTTAAAAACAACAATTTGTTCACAAAGTGTAAATACACCTTGCAATTGTCTCCCTGGCACATCACACCACACAGCCTCCACTCCCTGCCATCCAAGATTGTCAGAAATGCCACACCTGTTTGCATACCACTGCAGATTAGTGATAAAACCATCTCCCACTATCCACACTCTGACTCTGCCCATCTCTGCAACCAGAGCCATCTTCACTACCTACAGCAATGACAAAAATGATTATCCTCTCTCCCTATGAATGACACCCTCAGCACCTGATTGGCTAATCCCCCCAGTCTCATTTCTATGCCAGATATACTCAGAAGCCCCGGATGTGGCACGACCTGTCCGTGAACAGCAGCGTTGTCCGTGGGCCCCGTAACACAGGGGCAGTCCTTCTTCCCTTTCCACTTCAGTCTCTGCACGATTCCCTCTTTGGCTACTGTTAAACAGTCTCACAACCATCCACCAATCTCATCCAAGAACTCTACATCTAACTCTGTGATCACAGTTTAGCACTTTAGATGTACTCTGCATCACTCTGAGTACAAGTGTCCTGTGATTTCAAAGCACCTATAGCTAAAACTACTGTAAAACCCTTCAGGATTTCTCCTGCCAGACTCATCCAAATCTACATATATTAATACAAACTACAGGTATGAATATTTTCTTTACAGTACATTTGTAACTCTTTTATAAATGCATTTGAACAGGGTACCTGCCATTGACCCTGCATAATCTGCAAAAAAACATACTCTAATTTCTCCCATCTCCTATAATCAAGTTCACTTACAAATCTGTCTGCTTTCCAAATTTTAATTTACCCATATTACTCATTGCAATGTCCAACCTATAATTCTCTTCTTTCCTTCTGTCATTTTCACAACCATTTACCCCTTAACACACTATCATAAATTCCTAAAATGCACACAAAACAGGAGACCAGCTTTTATCTTACAAAAGCATTGCAAGTACATCAAATGCATTTATTTAAACAGAATGCCTGACACTTGCCATAATTGCAAAACCAAACAAATGTACATTCAGAACAGTGTTAATAGGAATGTGGATAACAAAGTCAAAGAACTGAAAGGTTTCCAGCACTCATGTATGAAACATCCATGCACAAAAAGATCAATGGAATTAAACACACAAAAACATTCTCCCTTTCAATCTGTACCTTTTTCCAAGCTTTTTTTCTCACCCTACTACAACTTCCACTAATCTATTACCACAAAAAACAGTGCAACAACAACACATACTTTCAAACGTGCACCTCATAGGGCACACCTATAAATGCTCCTCCTAACCCCTTAGCAATGAAGCTGATGCTCCAAAATCCCCATTCATATACAAAGCTATGCTATTTAACACAAAAATCCTTTTGCAAATGTAACTAATCTATTCTTCAAGTGAAATTACTGTGACATTAACACACATGTACTAACTTCCTTCTTTCACAATTGCAATGAAGACCACACTCCTGAAAACCAGCAGCATATGAAGTACAAGACAGAACCCAGAAGAAACCCACTCTTTGCATCCAACAAAGTAAGTGCAATACTGTCATAATGTTCTAACTGTTACTCAAACACTGTAAAATTCTAGTATTGTAGCACAAACAATTGTATCAACCCTACAGCATTACTGATTGCACCTCAACAGGTGCACACTTTGTATTGTTATCTGAACACCAGTATAGTAAAACACAAATATGAGACTAGCCTTCCCAACCTGTAGCAACAGCCCATTCAACAATCACACACCTCTACATACATGCCTACCATCATAATCAGAGACTCATGCACAATGCACTCATACATTGCAGAACGTCCCAACCCAGACTTTATTTTTTCAACAACGGACCACAAAGAATGCCTACCAGAAAGCAACTCTATAGAAAGCAATGCAAAAATAGAACAAATCAAAATAAAAGTGGACAAAATAGGCATCCGCCTCTAGCAGAATGTATACAAAAAATTCAAACAAAACAGCTAATACAGTTACTAAGCGAAATTAAAGCAGCTTGCAGGAGAGAAACTTTGACTCCTCTTTCAAAATGTAAAACTAAACAGACAGTTGTTAAAAAGACTGCAGCCACCACTAGTGCTAACACTGCACCTATAAATCTTGATCTAGCCACAATTAAGAATGCCAAAGAAATGATTTTACAAAAAATGTTCTGCCGCACAGCCCTTTACAATCTTAAAAAAACAGGAGATAAATCATGCTCAATCCTTAAAACCTACCGCAGAAAACTAATCCTGGAAGCACTCATAGACAGTGCAATCCTTCTCAAAAGGAAATTATTTATATTAGTTTCAAACAGAATGAAACCACTAACAAAACTAACTACTAAGCTACAACAAGGACTTCTCAACAAACGTTATATCAACAAAGATAGCTTCACAAACATCTGTGCAGGTGAGTGGAGTCACACCACCAGCACAGAACCATATTTAAATGAAGAAGCATACAAACACAAGCAAACAAACCCAATTGCCATACATAGCAGAAATGCTGCTCAAACAAATATATCCAACAAACTTAGCATCAACTCTCCATTCCACAGAACCAATACGTCCAGTCTACTAATGGCCGCGCAGATCAATGTGTAACATAGGCAACAAATCTTTCACATCTTTACGTCAGTTCCTCAATCAGTATGTGAAAGGCAAAGACAAATTGAAAATACAACTATCACAAACTATGGACTCCTGTCCAGTGCGCAAATAAACAGGACTACAAGGACATTCATTAGCCTGCATTTCTGGACCTATATGCAAAAGCACCTACCACCATATCAAAATGATAAGAACACACCATTCAACTGTAAGAAATCTTGTTCATAAACTGTACTGTGCCAAAAGTCCTGTTTAAGCACTGGCCAAACTAAATAACATTCTTCTATATGGTAGAGCCAAAGAACTACTCGAAGACATAGAGCACAACCAGAGAAAATATTTTGGATGTGAAAGCCACTTGCAAAATGCAATGGCCCTCATTACGACCTTGGCGGAGGACCATGGTGCTATTAGCACCATGGTCCATGGCGCTAAGGGTGCAATTCCGCCATGGTGGTTGGCGGACTTACCGCCCCATTCCGACCTTGGCGGGGCGGTAAGTCCCCAATCCCCATTTTACCCTTCCCCATTCCCATTTTTGCCCCATAGGGCATAATGGGAGTGGGGAAGGCGTTAATTACGCCACCGTAAATTACGGTGGCGTAATTAACAACAAGGTCCCTTAGCGCCATGGATTTTAACACCTGCGAAAAGCAGGTGTTATATCCGCCATGGCGCTAAGGGAACTCGTACTCAGGCGGTAAGGGTCGGCGATGTTTACGCCGGCGTAAACCCCTTACCGCCTGGGTCGTAATGAGGGCCAATATCTTTACAACAGACTAGCAACAGCTTTACAGATGGCAACCTTCTACTACACACATACAAAAAAGAAATACTAAAGTTTAAAAGCACATCTGCTTAAGAACCAAACCCGGTGTGCGTGTGTTTTGCCGCAGGACATTTCATAAAAATAGCACAAAAACTGTAGACATAATGTACAAAATAGAAGACAATGAAGATTCCAAGTGGTTCCAATTGGCTCTCTATCTTATAGCAGAAAACAAATACGAAATTACTAACCCCTCAATACTTTGCAGATACTGCACTGCAAACCTTGACAACAACCAAATACCTTCACATGCTATCACTTATAACTTGGAATTATTCCCACTACCAAAACCACTGCAATAACGTAACTTGTATGAGAGCATTATAATTCAAACAGTGCACCCATTTCATGCAATAATATGCCTTCAACCAAAAACAGCAAAACTATCTCCCTCTGAATTACTAAAAGGCATTCATGGTAAAGTAGTTTATTTGCCATTTTGTATTTTTTGTATTTGTTTATTATTTGTATCGTGTGCCAAACCCTGAGGTACTGGGAGGCTTGAGAAACTTAGAGGTAACAAACATGGTCGGGCATACATATTATAATCAACAACAAGGAGCCTGGTTACAGGTGGGTCAGAAAGTGAGATACAAGAGTTAATGTAAAGTAGTGGCAACACAGTAGTAACTACTCAGAAGGGTGGGCCGTAGCATAGATGATGATCGGTTAGTCTGGTGAGTACATCTTACTGAGGTGGCTTGTTACACAGCTAGTTTTTATACTGGATTAAAAGGCGAGGAAGTAGGGTTCCTGTCTGAGAGGGATGGGGATAGAATTCCAACGTTTGGCAGCTTGTATTGGGAAGCTAGCTCCTCCTTCATTTCTCAAAGAAAATGTACACACTCTGGGAGTGCAATGGCCAATAGAACAATCTTTGATTATCCTAGTAAATGGCGTACCTACAAAAGACAACAAATATTGGCAGCAACTAGTGGACTTACATAAAGTTAGAGAAGCCCTGCAATATCTAAAAGACAACAATGAAAACTACAAAGAAATAGACATTGAAGAAAACCTGAGGGAAACCACCAAAATAATTCAAGACTCATCAGAAACTGTCCAATTTCAACTTCTAGATCCTACGACAGAATCCAATATTTTAGACCATTATACAATTCACCCATTGTACTCTAAAGACACCATAGATGATGCATTGGAAACCTACCAAATGCGGCAAGCCAAAGGATCTCCAATCACCATATGGGAAAAAAGTGTAGAAGCATGAGCCTTCCCTCTACTCTTTCCGACTGGAAACGGAGGAAAGTACAATGAAAGACCCACACAAATAACATCATCAGAATACAGCTCTTTACAAATGTATTCTGAAGATCCCAGATTCAGACAAAATATGGAAGACATATTCCACCTTATCTTTGAAAGTGAACTAGCAACTCTATGCTACGGAGTTGCACATACATTGAAATCAGGTACCAATTTTCAAAATATGTCTGCTACGCAATTACTACAAAAAGTGCAAGAAAAAGATAAAGTTATACAGTCGAGCATTACAAACCAAAGGAGGATCTACTGCACAAACAAAACCAACTACCTCTTCAAAGAAACAACGCACACTTCCAACAAATGACTTAGAAACAGAACTGTCTGGTCCATTCAAATTTTCAAATACAACTGGTGTAAATTGTTATGCAAATGTAGCAATCAATATTCTATTCCAATTTCCACCAATTATTGAAAACATTTACTTAAACGAGACAGACCAATTATGTTTGCAAATGTTAGTCCTTCACAGAAATCCAACCAACAATCCTGACAACACTTACAGTGTTTCTGGAATAAGGCAGGAATCGGACTACTGTGCTGGAATGGTCAGAATCACTATAAACACACAAGAAGATCCACAAGAATTTCTAATGTATTTACTGCAAGTACTGGAAAACAAAAACATACCTGTAAATTGTCAGGGTAATTCATAGAATTTCAAAGAAAAGTGTTGCAAGCGGCTGGCGCAGAGTGTCCGCGTGCGATTGTCTGCGGCAGGCGCGTGCGCTAAAACCGATTTCTGCGCACAGCATATTCATGGATTTTAGGCTCCCAAACCAGCGGTGGCGCAGAGTATCGCACCGACCCTGCAGCAGCGCCAGTAACGCCCCCAAGGACGCCCTTGCGCAAGGAAAAGCCATCAAAATCGCTAAATCATCGCAAAGGGCTGCGCTAACCCTGGACCAGTTTACAGGGCTGCCAAACAAGGAACGCAAAGCGGGTAACCTTCATATCAGGGGTACGCGGGAAGTTTTACACGCGATTAGGCAGGGTACATGTATTACAGGGGTACGCGGGAAGTTTCACACGCGATTAGCCAGGGTACGTGTATTACAGGGGTACGCGTGAAGTTTTACACGCGATTAGCCAGGGTACGTGTATTACAGGGGTACGCGGGAATTATCACACGCGATTTGGCTGGGTCCGTGTATTACAGGGATGCGCGGGAATTATCACACGCGATTTGGCTGGGTACGTGTATTACAGGGGTGCGTGGGAATTATCACACGTGATTTGGCAGGGTACGTGTATTACAGGGGTGCGCGGGAATTATCACACGCGATTAGGCTGGGTGGGTCCTCACAGGTGTTCCCTGTACACCCTCCACGGCCCCTGCAGGAAGCCCACAAAACAGGGGACTACCCTGCACACCTGCTCATGTCCCCCAGCACTCCCACCCCCCAGCAGTCATGGGGCACCCTCCACCAGGCCCCCACACATGTCCCCCTGCACCCCCACCCCCCAGCACTGAGGGGCACCCTCCACCAGGCCCCCACTCATGTCCCCTTGCACCCCCACCCCCCAGTACTGTGGGGCACCTGCCAGCAGGCCCCCACACATTTCTCCCACCACCCCCACCCCCCAGCACTGTGGTCCACCCTCCACCAGGCCCCCACTCATGTCCCCTTGCACCCCCAGCCCCCAGCACTGTGGGCCACCCTCCACCAGGCCCCCACTCATGTCCCCTTGCACCCCCACCCCCCAGCAGTCATGGGGCACCCTCCGCCAGGCCCCCACACATGTACCCCTGCACCAGTAGCCCCCAGCAGTGCAGGGACACCCTCCACCAGGCCCCCACACATGTCCCCCTGCACCCCCAACCCCAGCAGTCATGGGCACCCTCCACCAGGCCCCCACTCATGTTCCCCTGCACTCCCACCCCCCAGCAGTCATGGGGCACCCTCCACCAGGCCCCCACACATGTCCCCCTGCACCCCCACCCCCCAGCACTGTGGGGCACCTGCCAGCAGGCCCCCACACATTTCTCCCACCACCCCCATCCCCCAGCACTGTGGGCCACCCTCCACCAGGCCCCCACTCATGTCCCCTTGCACCCCCAGCCCCCAGCACTGTGGGCCACCCTCCACCAGGCCCCCACTCATGTCCCCTTGCACCCCCACCCCCAGCAGTCATGGGACACCCTCCACCAGGCCCCCACTCATGTCTCCCACCCACCCCACCCCCCAGCAGTGCAGGGACACCCTCCACCAGGCCCCCACACATGTCCCCCTGCACCCCCACCCCCCAGCAGTCATGGGCACCCTCCACCAGGCCCCCACTCATGTTCCCCTGCACCCCCACCCCCCAGCAGTCAGGGGCACCTGCCAGCAGGCCCCCACACATTTCACCCACCACCCCCACCCCCCAGCACTGAGGGGCACCCTCCACCAGGCCCCCACTCATGTCCCTTTGCACCCCCACCCCCCAGAAGTCATGGGGCACCCTCCACCACGCCCCCACACATGTACCCCTGCACCCACACACCCCCAGCAGTGCAGGGACACCCTCCACCAGGGCCCCACTCATGTCCCCTTGCACCCCCACCTCCCAGCAGTCATGAGGCACCCTCCACCAGGCCCCCACACATGTCCCCCTGCACCCCCACCCCCCAGCACTGAGGGGCACCCTCCACCAGGACCCCACTCATGTCCCCTTGCACCCCCACACCCCAGCACTGTGGGCCACCCTCCACCAGGCCCCCACTCATGTCCCCTTGCACCCCCAGCCCCCAGCACTGTGGGCCACCCTCCACCAGGCCCCCACTCATGTCCCCTTGCACCCCCACCCCCCAGCAGTCATGGGGCACCCTCCACCAGGCCCACACACATGTCCTCCTGCACCCCCACCCCCGCAGTCATGGGGCACCCTCCACCAGGCCCCCACTCATGTCTCCCACCCACCCCACCCCCAGCAGTGCAGGGACACCCTCCACCAGGCCCCCACACATGTCCCCTGCACCCCCACCCCCCAGCAGTCATGGGCACCCTCCACCAGGCCCCCACTCATGTTCCCCTGCACCCCCACCCCCCAGCATTCAGGGGCACCTGCCAGCAGGCCCCCACACATTTCACCCACCACCCCCGACCCCCAGCACTGAGAGGCACCCTCCACCAGGCCCCCACTCATGTCCCCTTGCACCCCCACCCCCCAGCAGTCATGGGGCACCCTCCACCCGGCCCCCACACATGTACCCCTGCACCCACACCCCCCCAGCAATGCAGGCACACCCTCCACCAGGCCCCCACTCATGTCCCCTTGCACCCCCAACCCCCAGCAGTCATGGGGCACCCTCCACCAGGCCCCCACACATGTCGCCCTGCATCCCCACCCCCCAGCACTGTGGGGCAACTGCCAGCAGGCCCCCACACATTTCTCCCACCACCCCCAACCCCCAGCACTGTGGGCCACCCTCCACCAGGCCCCCACTCATGTCCCCTTGCACCCCCAGCACTGTGGGCCACCCTCCACCAGGCCCCCACTCATGTCCCCTTGCACCCCCACCCACCAGCAGTCATGGGGCACCCTCCACCAGGCCCCCACTCATGTCTCCCACCCACCCCACCCCCCAGCAGTGCAGGGACACCCTCCACCAGGCCCCCACACATGTCCCCCTGCACCCCCACCCCCCAGCAGTCAGGGGCACCTGCCAGCAGGCCCCCATACATTTCTCCCACCACCCCCAGCACTGTGGGGCACCCTCCACCAGGCCCCCACTCATGTCTCCCACCCACCCCATCCCCCAGCACTGTGGGGCACCTGCCAGCAGGCCCCCACACATTTCTACCACCACCCCCACTCCCCAGCACTGTGGGCCACCCTCCACCAGGCCCCCACTCATGTCCCCTTGCACCCCCAGCACTGTGGGCCACCCTCCACCAGGCCCCCACTCATGTCCCCTTGCACCCCCACCCCCCGGCAGTCATGGGACACCCTCCACCAGGCCCCCACTCATGTCTCCCACCCACCCCACCGCCCAGCAGTGCAGGGACACCCTCCACCAGGCCCCCACACATGTCCCCCTGCACTCCCACCCACCAGCAGTCATGGGGCACCCTCTACCAGGCCCCCACACATGTCCCCCTGCACCCCCACCCCCCAGCACTGAGGGGCACCCTCCACCAGGCCCCCACTCATGTCCCCTTGCACCCCCACCCCCCAGCAGTCATGGGGCACCCTCCACCAGGCCCCCACATATGTACCCCTTCACCCCCACCCCCCAGCACTGAGGGGCACCCTCCACCAGGCCCCCACTCATGTCTCCCACCCACCCCACGCCCCAGCAGTCATGGGGCACCCTCCACCGGGCCCCCACACATGTCCCCCTGCACCCCCACCCCCCAGCACTGATGGGGCACCCTCCACCAGGCCCCCACTCATGTCTACCACCCACCCCACCCCCCAGAACTGTGGGGCACCCTCCACCAGGCCCCCACTCATGCCCCCTTGCACCCCCACCCCCCGGCAGTCATGGGGCACCCTCCACCAGGCCCCCACACATGTACCCCTGCACCCGCACCCCCAGCAGTGCAGGGACACCCTCCACCAGGCCCCCACACATGTCCCCCTGCACCCCCACCCCCCAGCAGTCATGGGCACCCTCCACCAGGCCCCCACACATGTCCCCCTGCACCCCCACCCCCCAGCACTGTGCATAGGGGGTTCTGTGGAGGAGGGGGTCGGAACAAGGTCCAGGATACGGAGGAATCCAGCCCTGGTGAGCGTCCCAGTGGGTCAACGCGGTCAACGAGCCATGCGAGAAGACGTGCAGACTCATCATGAAAAGACTGCAGGTCAGCTCGCATGGCCCGTTGATGCAACGCCACCCCACCCTGGACAGGCTCAACCTGGTGCAGGATAGCCACATCCGCAGGGAGAGGAAGGCCAGGTGTTGTAAGCCAATCCCCTCCCTGAGAACGGGTCTGGAGGTACGCATCCCGGCTGGTGCAAGATGATGCAGTGACAGGAGCAGGGACAGGATTGCACACAGGCACCTCCGCGGCGGCCTGTGCTGCCTCCTGTCCCTGATCCTGCACTGCACCACTAGCACCAGTGGAATCCCCACCTCCAGACCCCGCCTCTGTCGCTTGCACGGCCTCCTCCTCCTCCAAACCCCCCACCAACCTGGATGACTCCATGCCATCTTCCTCCGTTGGGCCCTGTGGTTCCCAGCTGCCCCTTCTGCTGCCGAGGAGTCCAACTCCAACCTCCGCCTCTTGGACCTCCCCTCGGCAGCTGCGGCCTGGGACATGGCACCGGACTCCTCACTCCCCGACGAGATCAGAACCTGGGAGGGGAGCCAGGCCTTGCGTCTCCGGCTGGTGGTGCGACCCCTGCCGCTGTGCTCCACAGCACCTTCTCCGCCCTCTTCATCAGTTGACGCTGCAGACAGGGAGAAAGAAAACACAGGCATCAGGGCAATGTACCACGGACTCATACACACATGACAGTTATACATGAGTGGCATTGGTAAACCTCAGACATGGCATCACAATCCCCAACACACATGTCATTTCAACTTGCACACATGAGCCATACCACAGCCATATTGCAACAGCCAGCACCATCCATTCACATACAACAGCATGAGCAGCCAAAGGTCATCCACACATCACATGCAACATAGGGAGTGCACTACACATGCACACACACCACCAAACTTCCGATAGACATCCATGTCACACCTGACAATCATTCCTCCACATCCTGTGCCATGCAAGCCCACACACACAAGCACCATCCATGTGTCACACATGAGACCCCTTGCATGTGTCACCCTCACGGGCCTGTACACCCCCCCACTTGCCCACATAAAAATACATGTTCAACCTGCACACTCCTGGCACACCACCACACGCACAGCTTACAATCAGTATGCATGTACACTTACCGCTCGACTCCAGACGGGTCTACCTCTCAAGGACCTGGACGTGGAGCGCTGGGGATATGCGTTCCAGGACCCTCATCTGATCTTCCGACAAGTGGCCCCGGCGCCCCTTAGCATCCGCTGCCTTCAGGAGGCGCCGGGCCTTGTTGAGGGTCCTGGACCTGAAGTCCTCCCAGCGCTTCCTGACACGTTGGTAGTCGCGGACTGCCACCTCCGCGTTGATGGCAGTCACGATGTCCATCCAGATCCGAGTCCGTCCTTCCTTGTCGGCGCGCAACCTTCCGAAGAGGGCATCATACTGCCCCAGGACATGCTCCACCAGAACACCAACTTCGGTGGCAGTGAAGCTGGTGCCCCTCTGCCTCCTTGGCCGGGGGTTGCCACTGGTGCCAGATGTTGCATTGCCCGACATGGCAACCCCAGAGGCAGGAGTGGGTGTGCAACTGGGTCCTGGGGCTGGGCTGTGGAGCGATGGAAAAGCAGTCGGGAGTCTTCGGTTCCAGCAGGGGTGGTCACAGCAACAGCACCCCTGGCTGATATGCAGGCAGCAAATGGCAGGGCACGTGGGCAGCAGGCAGTCAGGCAGCAGCAGATGGCAGGTGGGAGTGTGCTCAGGGCTCTGGGGGGCAGTAATTTTAGACCATTATACAATTCACCCATTGTACTCTAAAGACACCATAGATGATGCATTGGAAACCTACCAAATGCGGCAAGCCAAAGGATCTCCAATCACCATATGGGAAAAAAGTGTAGAAGCATGAGCCTTCCCTCTACTCTTTCCGACTGGAAAAGGAGGAAAGTACAATGAAAGACCCACACAAATAACATCATCAGAATACAGCTCTTTACAAACGTATTCTGAAGATCCCAGATTCAGACAAAATATGGAATACATATTCCACCTTATCTTTGAAAGTGAACTAGCAACTCTATGCTACGGAGTTGCACATACATTGAAATCAGGTACCAATTTTCAAAATATGTCTGCTACGCAATTACTACAAAAAGTGCAAGAAAAAGATAAAGTTATACAGTCGAGCATTACAAACCAAAGGAGGATCTACTGCACAAACAAAACCAACTACCTCTTCAAAGAAACAACGCACACTTCCAACAAATGACATAGACACAGAACTGTCTGGTCCATTCAAATTTTCAAATACAACTGGTGTAAATTGTTATGCAAATGTAGCAATCAATATTCTATTCCAATTTCCACCAATTATTGAAAACATTTACTTAAACGAGACAGACCAATTATGTTTGCAAATGTTAGTCCTTCACAGAAATCCAACCAACAATCCTGACAACACTTACAGTGTTTCTGGAATAAGGCAGGAATCGGACTGCTGTGCTGGAATGGTCAGAATCACTATAAACACGCAAGAAGATCCACAAGAATGTCTAATGTATTTACTGCAAGTACTGGAAAACAAAAACATACCTGTAAATTGTCAGGGTAATTCATAGAATTTCGCAGAAAAGTGTTGCAAGCGGCTGGCGCAGAGTGTCCGCGTGCGATTGTCTGCGGCAGGCGCGTGCGCTAAAACCGATTTCCGCGCACAGCGTATTCATGGATTTTAGGCTCCCAAACCAGCCGTGGCGCAGAGTATCGCACCAACCCTGCAGCAGCGCCAGTAACGCCCCCAAGAACGCTCTCGCGCAAGGAAAAGCCATCAAAATCGCTAAATCATCGCAAAGGGCTGCGCTAACCCTGGACCAGTTTACAGGGCTGCCAAACAAGGAACGCAAAGCTGGTAACCTTCATATCAGATGTACGCGGGAAGTTTTACACGCGATTAGGCAGGGTATGTGTATTACAGGGGTACGCGGGAAGTTTCAAACGCGATTAGCCAGGGTACGTGTATTACAGGGGTACGCGTGAAGTTTTACACGCGATTAGCCAGGGTACGTGTATTACAGGGGTACGCGGGAATTATCACAAGCGATTTGGCTGGGTACGTGTATTACAGGGGTACGCGGGAATTATCACACGCGATTTGGCTGGGTACGTGTATTACAGGGGTGCGTGGGAATTATCACACGCGATTTGGCTGGGTACGTGTATTACAGGGGTGCGCAGGAATTATCACACACGATTAGGCTGGGTGGGTCCTCACAGGTGTTCCCAGTTACCCTCATCGGGCCTGGCAGGGAGCCTACAAAACAGGGGACTACCCTGCACACCTGCTCATGTCCCCCAGCACCCCCACCCCGCAGCAGTCATGGGGCACCCTCCACCAGGCCCCCACACATGTCCCCCTGCACCCCCACCCCCCAGCACTGAGGGGCACCCTCCACCAGGCCCCCACTCATGTCCCCTTGCACCCCCACCCCCCAGCACTGTGGGGCACCTGCCAGCAGGCCCCCACACATTTCTCCCACCACCCCCACCCACCAGCACTGTGGGCCACACTCCACCAGGCCCCCACTCATGTCCCCTTGCACCCCTAGCCCCCAGCACTGTGGGCCACCCTCCACCAGGCCCCCACTCATGTCCCCTTGCACCCCCACCCCCCAGCAGTCATGGGGCACCCTCCACCAGGCCCCCACACATGTACCCCTGCACCCCCACCCCCCAGCAGTGCAGGGACACCCTCCACCAGGCCCCGACACATGTCCCCCTGCACCCCCACCCCGCAGCAGTCATGGGCACCCTCCACCAGGCCCCCACTCATGTTCCCCTGCACCCCCACCCCCCAGCAGTCATGGGGCACCCTCCAACAGGCCCCCACACATGTCCCCCTGCACCCCCAACCCCAGCACTGTGGGGCACCTGCCAGCAGGCCCCCACACATTTCTCCCACCACCCTCACCCCCAGCACTGTGGGCCACCCTCCACCAGGCCCCCACTCATGTCCCCTTGCACCCCCAGCCCCCAGCACTGTGGGCCACCCTCCACCAGGCCCCCACTCATGTCCCCTTGCACCCCCACCCCCCAGCAGTCATGGGGCACCCTCTACCAGGCCCCCACTCATGTCTCCCACCCACCCCCAGCAGTGCAGGGAAACCCTCCACCAGGCCCCCACACATGTCCCCCTGCACCCCCACCCCCCAGCAGTCATGGGCACCCTCCATCAGGCCCCCACTCATGTTCCCCGCACCCCCACCCCCCAGCAGTCAGGGGCACCTGCCAGCAGGCCCCCACACATTTCACCCACCACCCCCACCCCCCAGCACTGAGGGGCACCCTCCACCAGGCCCCCACTCATGTCCCCTTGCACCCCCACCCCCCAGCAGTCCTGGGGCACCCTCCACCAGGCCCGCACACATGTACCCCTGCACCCACACCCCCCCAGCAGTGCAGGGACACCCTCCATCAGGCCCCCACTCATGTCCCCTTGCACCCCCACCCCCCAGCAGTCATGGGTCAACCTCCACCAGTCCCCCACACATGTCCCCCTGCACCCCCACCCCCCAGCACTGACGGGGCACCCTCCACCAGGCCCCCACTCATGTCCCCTTGCACCCCCACCCCCCAGCACTGTGGGGCACCTGCCAGCAGGCCCCCACACATTTCTCCCACCACCCCCACCCCCCAGCACTGTGGGCCACCCTCCACCAGGCCCCCACTCATGTCCCCTTGCACCCCCAGCCCCCAGCACTGTGGGCCACCCTCCACCAGGCCCCCACTCATGTCCCCTTGCACCCCCACCCCCCAGCAGTCATGGGGCACCCTCCACCAGGCCCCCACACTTGTACCCCTGCACCCCCACCCCCCAGCAGTGCAGGGACACCCTCCACCAGGCCCCCACACATGTCCCCCTGCACCCCCAACCCCAGCACTGTGGGGCACCTGCCAGCAGGCCCCCACACATTTCTCCCACCACGCCCACCCGCCAGCACTGTGGACCACCCTCCACCAGGCCCCCACTCATGTCCCCTTGCACCCCCAGCCCCCAGCACTGTGGGCCACCCTCCACCAGGCCCGCACTCATGTCCCCTTGCACCCCCACCCCCCAGCAGTCATGGGGCACCCTCCACCAGGCCCCCACTCATGTCTCCCACCCACCCCACCCCCCAGAAGTGCAGGGACACCCTCCACCAGGCCCCCACACATGTCCCCCTGCACCCCCACCCCCAACAGTCATGGGCACCCTCCACCAGGCCCCCACTCATGTTCCCCTGCACCCCCACCCCCCAGCAGTCAGGGGCACCTGCCAGCAGGCCCCCACACATTTCACCCACCACCCCCACCCCCCAGCACTGAGGGGCACCCTCCACCAGGCCCCCACTCATGTCCCCTTGCACCCCCACCCCCCAGCAGTCATGGGGCACCCTCCACCAGGCCCCCACACATGTGCCCCTGCACGTACACCCCCCCAGCAGTGCAGGAACACCCTCCACCAGGCCCCCACTCATGTCCCCTTGCACCGCCACCCCCCAGCAGTCATGGGGCACCCTCCACCAGGCCCCCACACATGTCCCCCTGCATCCCCAGCCCCCAGCACTGTGGGGCACCTGCCAGCAGGCCCCCACACATTTCTCCCACCACCCCCACCCCCCAGCACTGTGGGCCACCCTCCACCAGGCCCCCACTCATGTACCCTTGCACCCCCAGCACTGTGGGCCACCCTCCACCAGGCCCCCACTCATGTCCCCTTGCACCCCCACCCCCCAGCAGTCATGGGGCACCCTCCACCAGGCCCCCACTCATGTCTCCCACCCACCCCACCCCACAGCAGTGCAGGGACACCCTCCACCAGGCCCCCACACATTTCTCCCACCACCCCCACCCCCCAGCACTGTGGGCCACCCTCCACCAGGCCCCCACTCATGTCCCCTTGCACCCCCAGCCCCCAGCACTGTGGGCCACCCTCCACCAGGCCCCCACTCATGTCCCCTTGCACCCCCACCCCCCAGCAGTCATGGGGCACCCTCCACCAGGCCCCCACTCATGTCTCCCACCCACCCCACCCCCCAGCAGTGCAGGGACACCCTCCACCAGGCCCCCACACATGTCCCCCTGCACCCCCACCCCCCAGCAGTCATGGGCACCCTCCACCAGGCCCCCACTCATGTTCCCCTGCACCCCCACCCCCCAGCAGTCAGGGGCACCTGCCAGCAGGCCCCCACACATTTCTCCCACCACCCCCACCCCCCAGCACTGAGGGGCACCTTCCACCAGGCCCCCACTCATGTCCCCTTGGACCCCCACCCCCAACAGTCATGGGGCACCCTCCACCAGGCTTCCACACATGTCCCCCTGCACCCCCACCCCCCAGCACTGAGGGGCACCCTCCACCAGGCCCCCACTCATGTCCCCTTGCACCCCCACCCCCCAGCAGTCATGGGGCACCCTCCACCAGGCCCCCATATATGTCCCCCTGCACCCCCACCCCCCAGCACTGAGGGGCACCCTCCACCAGGCCCCCACTCATGTCTCCCACCCACCCCACCCCCCAGCAGTCATGGGGCACCCTCCACCAGGCCCCCACACATGTCCCCCTGCACCCCCACCCCCAGCAGTCATGGGCACCTGCCAGCAGGCCCCCACACATTTCTCCCACCACCCCCACCCCCCAGCACTGTGGGGCACCTGCCACCAGGCCCCCACTCATGTCCCCTTGTACCCCCACCCCCAGCAGTCATGGGGCACCCTCCGCCAGGCCCCCACACATGTACCCCTGCACCCCCACCCCCCAGCAGTCATGGGCACCCTCCACCAGGCCCCCACTCATGTTCCCCTGCACCCCCACCCCCCAGCAGCCATGGGGCACCCTCCACCAGGCCCCCACTCATGTCCCCTTGCACCCCCACCCCCCAGCATTCATGGGGCACCATCCTCCAGGCCCCCACACATGTACCCCTGCACCCCCACACCCCAGCAGTGCAGGGACACCCTCCACCAGGCCCCCACACATGTCCCCCTGCACCCCCACCCCCCAGCAGTCATGGGCACCTGCCAGCAGGCCCCCACACATTTCTCCCACCACCCCCACCCCCCAGCACTGTGGGGCACCTGCCACCAGGCCCACAGACCCTGACAATCCTCAAGCATGGGCCTCATGGCCAGCCACCATAGCCCAAAGACACAACCAAGTATTACATGAGCCCATGATACTACTCCAATGGAAACAATGTAAATGAACACGTGTCTCACACACACACAATGGTTGCAAGTGAACCTGAAAACTCATATCATGCCATGCATGAAAACAATGAGATGAAACCACACATTGAAGAATGAAAAAATCTAAATAATGTATTAAAAACAACAGTAATGGCAATCAAAATTAAACAAAATACACAAGGAAAAAAAATAAATAAATAAGCTGATGATAATCCAAAAAAATGTCTCCCAAAGTTCCAGTCCATAAAAAGTAAATGAAGGGAAAAAAGAAATAGAAAACCCTTGCTCCATGGAAAAAAATATTCATAGTAAAAAAAATATCCAAATGCAAAGTCAAACTATGTACAAAGTATTCAGGGTCCATCATCCCAACAGAAGAAATGAAACCTACAAAAAAACCTATCTAAAATGGAACTATATACAAAAGGTGGAGCAGTGTCCGTCGACTCCAAATCAAAATAAACAATAAAGGAAACCTATCACTAAATAACTATATACAATGGCGGCGGGCCAGTCCAGCGGCTCACTCAGTGGTGTTCCGGGCCAGGGCATCATCAAACTCCTCGTCTATGTCCCGGAGGCGGTCCTGTTCCATGGCCCCGAGGGTCTGCAGGGACGCCGACATGTTCACCTCCAACTCCCTGCGGATTGCCTCGAGGCACTCGGCCTGCCTCAGGGCCCTCCGCATGGAGTTCTCCGCCCTGACCATCGTGAGCCGCGCCTCTTCCGCCCGCCGCCGCTCCGCATCTATGGCGTGGCCCAACCGCTGCCACACGGAAGACACTTCCCGTACTGGGTCCTCCTGCCCTCCGGCCGATGCCTGCCCCTCCGATGTTGAAGGCCCCGAGCTATCGTGGCTCCCACCTACAGCCTCCTACTGCTGCAGCTGCTGCTGTCCATGTGCCCTGTCCGATGGTGCCTGCACATCCTCCTCCAGCTGGGGTGCAGTCGTTGATGTGGCCACCCCTGCTGGACGTCCGACTCCCGACTGTGGCAGGGATCTGTTGTCCACCAGCCTGGCCGCACGGTCAGAGGCAGCTCCACAGAGCACCCAGGTGACACATGGGTGGGAAGATGGCATGGAGGACGACTGGGGCATAGGTGGTTCTGTGGAGGAGGGGGTCGGAACAAGGTCCAGGAAATGGAGGAATCCATCCCTGGTGAGCTGTCCCAGTGGGTCAACGCAGTCAACGAGCCATGCGAGAAGACGTGCAGACTCATCATGAAAAGACTGCAGGTCAGCTCGCATGGCCTGTTGACGCAACGCCACCCCACCCTGGACAGGCTCAACCTGGTGCAGGATAGCCACATCCGCAGGGAGAGGAAGGCCAGGTGTTGTAAGCCAATCCCCTCCCTGAGAACGGGTCTGGAGGTACGCATCCCGGCTGGTGCAAGATGATGCAGTGACAGGAGCAGGGACAGGATTGCACACAGGCACTTCCGCGACGGCCTGTGCTGCCACCTGTCCCTGATCCTGCACTGCACCACTAGCACCAGTGGAATCCCCACCTCCAGACCCCGCCTCTGTCACTTGCATGGCCTCCTCCTCCTCCAAACCCCCCACCAACCTGGATGACTCCGTGCCATCTTCCTCCGTTGGGCCCTGTGGGGTCCCAACTGCCCCTTCTGCTGCCGAGGAGTCCAACTCCAACCTCCGCCTCTTGGACCTCCCCTCGGCAGCTGCGGCCTGGGACATGACACCGGACTCCTCACTCCCCGACGAGATCAGAACCTGGGAGGGGAGCCGGGCCTTGCGTCTCCAGCTGGTGGTGCGACCCCTGCCGCTGTGCTCCACAACACCTTCTCCGCCCTCTTCATCAGTTGATGCTGCAGACAGGGAGAAAGAAAACACAGGCATCAGGGCACTGTACAACAGACTCATACACACATGACAGTTATACATGAGTGGCATTGGTAAACCTCAGACATGGCATCACAATCCCCAACACACATGTCATTTCAACTTGCACACATGAGCCATACCACAGCCATATTGCAACAGCCAGCACCATCCATTCACATACAACAGCATGAGCAGCCAAAGGTCATCCACACATCACATGCAACATAGGGAGTGCACTACACATGCACACACACCACCAAACTTGCATGCATGTGTACACCTCCGCCAACTGTCGCAGTGTTCCGATCGACATCCATGTCACACCTGACAATCATTACTCCACATCCTGTGCCATGCAAGCCCACACACACAAGCACCATCCATGTGTCACACATGAGACCCCTCGCATGTGTCACCCTCATGGGCCTGTACACCCCCCCTACTTGCCCACATAAAAATACATGTTCAACCTGCACACCCCTGGCACACCACCACACGCACAGCTTACAATCAGTTTGCATGTACACTAACCGCTCGACTCCAGACGGGTCTGCCTCTCAAGGACCTGGACGTGGAGCGCTGGGGATATGCATTCCAGGACCCTCATCTGATCTTCCGACAAGTGGCCCCGGCGCCTCTTAGCATCCGCTGCCTTCAGGAGGCGCCGGGCCTTGTTGAGGGTCCTGGACCTGAAGTCCTCCCAGCGCTTCCTGACACGTTCGTAGTCGCGGACTGCCACCTCCTCCGCGTTGATGGCAGTCACGATGTCCATCCAGATCCGAGTCCGTCCTTCCTTGTCGGCGCGCAACCTTCCGAAGAGGGCATCATACTGCCCCAGGATGTGCTCCACCAGGACACCAACTTCGGTGGCAGTGAAGCTGGTGCCCCTCTGCCTCCTTGGCCGGGGGTTGCCACTGGTGCCAGATGTTGCAGTGCCCGACATGGCAACCCCAGAGGCAGGAGTGGGTGTGCAACTGGGTCCTGGGGCTGGGCTGTGGAGCGATGGAAAAGCAGTCGGGAGTCTTCGGTTCCAGCAGGGATGGTCACAGCAACAGCTCCCCTGGCTGATGTGCAGGCAGCAAATGGCAGGGCACGTGGGCAGCAGGCAGTCAGGCAGCAGCAGATGGCAGGTGGGAGCGTGCTCAGGGCTCTGGGGGGCAGTAATTCGGCCTTCTGGGCAGGAGCATGGTCTTCCGTGTGTGAACGCGTGGCCAGCTTGATACGGAGTGATTTTGCACGTGAAAATCCAGCACGTCTGCGTGTAATTCAATGAAAGGCCCTTAGCGCGTAAGCGCATCAGCACAAGTCTGTACATTCATTGGCCCAAAGGCCATCAGCGTATGTGCGTCTATGAAGTCACGTGCACGTTGAATATGGCGCACGTTTGAAATGTTGCGTGTTAAAAAAATGAAAGACACGTCCGAGTGTCAAAGCGTGTAATTGGTGGAAATGGCCTTAGCGCGTACACGCGGAAGTGACAAAGCGTGTAATTGGTGGAAATGGCCCTAGCCTGTACACGCGGAAGTGACAAAGCGTGTAATTGGTGGAAATGGCCCTAGCGCGTACACGCGGAAGTGACAAAGCGTGTAATTGGTGGAAATGGCCCTAGCGCGTACACGCGGAAGTGACGCTGGATGTGTGGGCCTGCATAAAAGGTACATGTAAAACACCATTTCCTTTTACGTGCTTTTCGTGGAGAGCGAGTGGGTGAAATCTGTACTTCTTGTCGTTTCACACGCGATTTACTTCACAGCGTTTCAAGTTCGTACTCCCTGTTACCTCTGACAGCTTTTTCTCTTTTTTCTCTTTTTCTGGTTTTCCTGGGCCTGTTCCCTCAAACAGCGTTCCCTTCTACTGTTGTCCTGTCTCCTCAGACAGCGTACAATTCTTCTTTTGGTGGGGGTGTTGCCAACGCACATACATGCTTCTCTTTCACGCTCTTTTTCCTGGCAGACGGTGAGTCACGCACGTATCTAACATCTGTGCTTGCCCCGTGTGTAGCCTACCCCTTCAGAGGTCATTCTAGGCTGCGTGTGACACTCATACGTCCATTCTTGTGTTACTGGGTGCCACAGCGTAGAGCAGGTTTATTTTTCCGCACGCGTGGTCTAGGAGGGGTTGCGTGCACGTTATCTCCCTTTTTTGGGCTTCCTGTGCGTTGCGTGACCCGTCATCTTTCCCCAGGGGTCACATTCAGCCTTGCTAGAGCACTAGGGTATGATTACCATCTGGTACCCAACCCCTTTAACCCCCAATTGCCCAGGACAATAGTTTACAGCCACTCACATACGCACATTAACATCAGTGCCATGGTTGGGAGGCGAGGAATCCGTAAGGGTGGCAAAGGTGGATGAGCCACAAGTGGTGGCCATGGTGGATCCGGTAGGGGACGGGGTCGTTACTTGCAGGGTGACCCTGTCCCTCCATGTGTGGAGGACCAGTCAAGGGCACCCATAATCCCCCCACCCCCCCTGGTTGAGGGTGATGTGGCTGACACCATCCATGCTCAGCCCTTGTTTGGACCAGCCCATTGTGGCACCAGACCTGGCTGACTCCATGGCTGACTTCCAGGTCAGCAGGCCTATGACACGTGCGCTGGTGCACGTTGATGTCATCAGGCCATGTGGATCAGGGGCAGCAAGGTCATCTACTGCCCCAAGTAGGCAGGGTGGAGAGGCTGCAGGGGCAGCTGCGGCTCCATCCACCCCAGCTCTCACACACCCAGCCAGGACAGTGTCGGTCCTAGTCCATCCTGCTGACATTCCCCCTGACACCATTACACTTGAGCCAATGCCTGCACCAACTCCCATGCTGAGTGTGCAATCCCACACTCCTGATACAGAGTCCACCAGGGCGGCGTAGGACACTCAGGATCCCCACCACCTTTCAAGCGGAAGAGGAAGAGTGCTCGTCCGGCACAGGCTGATGCCCCAGACACGGCTACACAGTCCGGCCCGTCGAGGAAGCCCAGCTTCACGGATGCCGAACTGAATGCACTTGTCGAGTATGTGTCCGCACATGATAACGAAATGGTCATTGTTGCAGGATCCAAGACCACACCTGCACAACGCCAGGCACACTGGCAGACCGTTGCGGACATCGTAAGTGCCCTTGGAATCGTGAGGCGCACAGCCAATGATTGCTATAAGCGCTGGAATGACCTAAAGCGCAGGGCAAAGAATAAGCTGGCCTCAAGTCATGCCACAACTCTAGTGACTGGAGGTGGGTCTCCAGTAGAAGACATGGAACTCACTCCACATGAGTCAGTCGCTGGGACCTACGTCACGGTGGAACAGATCCAAGGCGTGGGAGATCTGCCAGATTATGAGGCATTGTCCGGTGAGTGCACATGCATTTGTGGGTCATCCATGTGCATGGTGTGTGTGTGAGGGCTTCTGTTTGTGTGCCAGGTGAGGGTGTGTGTGCCTGAGTTGTTTGGGTCACCCATGTGCTTCATCCAATACATTCTGCGCAGCAGCATTTGGCCATAGCAGTATCCCTTCTGCCAACAGTAGACATCTAGCCCAACACCACGCCAGTTGCCCTTGAAGTGTCACCTTGCCACAACATTGTTGCTTATTTTTCTCTGTTCATTCAGGAAGATTGTTTGCATTCCACCACTTTTACTAGACATTTCTCAGTCCTCTAGTCTGACATGGCTATGGTAAAGTGGAGTGACTTTGTTACCTGGATATCATTTGTTTAGACATGTCCCTGTGCAATAGGACCATTTTGGACTGGCAGCTCCAGGTGAGAAATCAGACCTGTTTGAATTAGAAAAGCTATTACATGAGGGAACTGGACTGAATGAATAAGTGCTGCCCTCCTCTCCATCTTCACTCAATAGCAATGGTACATGCCATCTGTGTGATGGCATGTGTATTTCACCTGGCAATCACAGGCCCATGTGTGATGCCACTGCTAGGCAGCATGCAGCAAATGTGTTGATCTTCCATCTTGGTGTCCTCAATGTGTGCCATTTGCCTCCCCTTCATACGCAGTGAGGGTGCATGCATGGGAGGGTTTTAGTTATGTGGGACATGTGTCAATCAGGTACTGGTTCTGTTGCTTCTCAGCCCTAATCGTGTGCCATAGTGATAATGCCTGTTTCCATTTCTTTTCTTTCATGTCTTTGCAGGGGATGACGCACTTGATACAGCTGGGGTTGTGGAGATGGTGCAGACCCAGGAGGGTTCTCAGGCCCGACCGACCACCAGTGAGGGACGTGGTGTGGTGGTGGGTTAAAACCCACAACTGCTGCAGGTCGTGCTCTCAAGGGGTGTCTCTGGGTGCACCTCCCCCGAGCTTTATTCAGGTGTCGATTCGGATGTTGAGACCTATGTGGCATCGCAGGTGAGTGTTCCTGGGAGGGATTCTCTTCTGTCCGACCCACCTGCACCAGGGGTAGTACCCTCAATGGGGATGTCAGTGTTGGCAGGTCCGCCTTTGGTGGTTACAGATGCAGGGTCACACTCCGCAACATCTGATCCTGTTCCTGGGCCAGCAGATCAGAGGGGGAATGCAGTCCTGCAGCCTCAGGCAGTTCCGGCACAGCAAGGCGCAGTTCGCCTTGCCCCAGACAGGTGTGGTGCCCGCCGACGTGGTGGCCGTACGCCACCTGGCAATATCGCATGGGAGCAATCCATATACGGTATGGCTACCCAACAGGCAGCATCATCAGAGATGATGGCTCAGGCCATGGATAGGGTGGCCACTTCCATTGTCCCCCCAGAAAGGCTGATGGAGCGACTGCAGCAGGCAACAGACTCCATCTGCCAGTCACACAGGGAGGACATGTTGGCGTCCAACAGGGACAGGCGGGCGGCACTGGCGACTCTGCAGGATGCCCTTTCCATAGAGTCCCAGGACTACAGGGAAGCCCTGAGGGTGGAACTCAGTCAGATCAGGACGACCCTTGTTGAGCTTGAGGCTTCAACACACAGAAGGACAGAAGAGCAGCTGGAGCGTCTCACACGTACGCTCTCAGCTGAGATGCAGGCAACTCGGGCGGAGGTCCGGTCATCCCGTGAGTTGTTGCATGGGGACCTCCGCACGATTATCCTCCAGAACCAGACCTTCCACACTTGCATGCTTGCTGCCATGGAGGAGCATACTAGGGCTTTGCGTGGGCTGCCTCCCATAGTGCCACCACCTCCTTCCCTGCAGCTCTCTGGCCGGCCTCCCTTGGCCCCCTTCCTGCCCCTACCTGCAAGGCTAAAAACCTCGGGGTCATCTTCGACTCCACACTCTCCTTCTCTCCTCATATATCTGACGTCTCTAAGAAGTCACACTACCAGCTGCACCTCCTCAGAGGTATTCTTCCCTTCCTCTCCTTCCCCCAGAAGCTCACTGTCTCCCGAGCCCTGGTTCTCTCAAGGCTGGACTACTGTAACAGCCTCTATCTTAATCTGCCTGCCTCCACTCTCCGCCCTCTGCAACTTATCCAGAACAGAACTGCGAGACTTGTCCTTGGCCTCAAGCCAAGGGACCGTATCTCTCCAGGACTGAAATCTCTTCACTGGCTCCCAGTGGCTGCGAGGATTAAGTTCAAAACCCTCTGCATTGTCCACAAGGCCTTCTGGGGCCTGGGGCCTAAATACCTTCAACTCTCTCTTCCTAAATATCTTCCTTCACGAGCCCTTCGCTCATCCGTCTCCAACTCCCTCATGGTCAGCCGCTTCTCGAAGCAACGAGCTGGGGGTAGATCTCTCTCCGCAGCAGGGTCCTCCCTCTGGAACAGCCTTCCTGCCTCCCTGAAACTCGAGGAGAACCATCTCCGGTTCCGGAAGCACCTCAAAACCTTCCTCTTCGCTTCTGCCTTCTCTCTCCCTCTCCCCTGCTAAACCTGCTTAACTCCCCACTGAATTCTGCACTAAACCTGCATCTGGGCCACTCTCAGTGACCTCGGTCCAGGGCCCAGCCACTCTCCACTTGCACTGCCTCCCTGGCTCCCCCTGCACTGTGGGACTGTCACTGTATCCCTACAGCCCCCTTCCCAGCACTTGCTCTGCACTTACCTCGCACTTGCCACCAGCTGGCCCTTTTATTTATTATTTATTATTTTATTACGCTACTTACCTTGTACTGCACTTTCCCCCCCACCTCCTCCCCCTGCACTTTCTCCTTTTCCCCTTACCTCTGCACTTGCGCGATCTGAATGACACCTGGCCTAGTAGGATCGTTTGTCTGTCTTCCCCTTGTTTCCCTCCCTCCCTGCCTCGTCGCGCCTTGAAACACTTGTGTATAGGCGCGTTACAAATACCATATCATATCATATCATATCATATCATATCCTGATGCAGCTGCAGAGTCTGAGGAGAGCGACCACAGTGATTCTCTCACAATAGGGTAGCCATGTCGGCCACAAGCCCATGGAGGTGTTTTTTTTTCCCCAGAATCCACACAGGTGGGTTCTGGTGTGCATACTGACCTCGGACCTCCTGGGTGGCCTCCCCCACGCCCCCTGGCCCATTCATGGCCATTTTTTATTTTATTTTTTTTTTTAATTTTTTTTTAATTTTTTTTTTTTAACAGTGTGTTGCCTTGTGTGGCTCCCGTGGGCATCCGCTGTATTGTGGCTGGGCACGTGCATGCTTGTCCTGATTTTGGGTTAGATGCTTGGGTTTGTGAGACACACACCCCTCCTGCTTCCCGTTTCCATGGGCTTGCAAAGGGTGTGCCCAAGTGACATTGACTTACACGGTGACGTCGGACTCCCACTACATGTGTGGATACTCTAGTCAATACTGTGTATACATTCCTAGTGCATATTGCTGTTGTGTTGTACACTGCATGTTGCATAGATGTGTAACTCATCATCCATGTCTACATCCTAATTTGCAGGTCCTTTCCTCATGTCTACACAAGGCCCTCTACTTTGGAGATGGAGTCCATGTTGGCAGCAGTGCACCTACAACTCTACATGGCGGCAACACTGTACAGTTGGAAGTGTTGGGAGTGCAGGCATTTCCAGGTGGTGAGACTACTAATTTCTTACATTCGTAATGTCATGTTAATGGTAGTTTTGAGAGTCAGAAGCTGATAAGTGTTATTGCTAAATACCTGCTCAAGTGTGTTGTTGGTCCTGCATTACTGTGAGCATTTCAGGTGTCGCAAGTTTCAATTATTGACACTGTACTTTGTGACACTTGTGTCATGTTGTGGGGATTACTTTGTTTGCCCTCACATAGCATGACATGGCATGGTGTGTTGTGTGGCGGTGCTGGGAATGGGTTGGGTGACATGGCACTGTCCTCATGTTGCATTTTGCAAGTGGGTTTTCAATTTAGCTGCATGAATGTGTCTTTTCACGAAACTGCATTGGTGGTGTCTGTGTAGGTAGGGATGCACACATTGTAACACTTCCAGGTGAACAATCTCAGGCTGATATGGTTTTGACGGTTGATTCTCCAGACAGTCAGGATCAGTGTCAGGTTGAGTCATCATTGATTGTAAGATGGTATGTGCCAGGGCAGTGTGCACTCCACAGGGGTGTGATTTCTATGTGAAGTAATTAGCCACTAGCTGTGTACGGGCTGCCTCCCCCCGTGCCCTTTCCCCTCCCATGCGCAGCGGCGTGCATGTGGTTGGGGATGTGGGGGCACCACCATGTCCACGGCCAGGCCCCGGCGTGTTGCAACGTTGTGCAGGACACATGCTGCCACTATGATCCTGCACACTACTGGGGGAGCGTATAACAGCTGCCCGCCAGAACGGTCAAGGGAGCGAAAGCGTGACTTAAGCACTCCGAATGTGCGCTCCACTATGCCCTGGGTTGCAATGTGGGCTGTGTTATATCTTACCTCGGGTGGCGTGGTGGAGTTCCGAATTGGCGTCATCATGTGGGGGCTGAGAGGGTAGGCACTGTCCCCTGTGGAGGTGGTGATGGGTATCATTGGTGGGGTTGTGACCTTGCTCAGTATCTGACATGCATGCATGTGCAGTGGCATTCATACTCACCAAGCAGCCATGTATCGCCATGCCGCCCAGCTTCTAGGTCCCGGCTTAGGGTGGACATTCGGTAAATGAAGCTGTCGTGGGTGGACCCGGGATAGTTGGCATATACTGAGGTGATGATTCCCTTGGCATTACATACTACCTGCACGTTGATGGAATGCCAGTGCTTGCGGTTCCTATAGATGTGCTCAGATGCCCTGGGGGGACGTAGGGCCACATGGGTGCAGTCGATGGCACCTAGCACTTTGGGGAATCGTGCCACACCGTAAAAATCCAGGGCGGCAGCATGCCTTCCTGCAGGTGTTCTGGGCAGGTATATGTGCCTGCAGACTGATGGCCGTGCAGTGATGATGTTCAAGACCTGGTGTAGGCAGCGTGACTGCGTGGCCTGTGACACCCCACCCACTATGGCACTTGTCCGCTGAAATGATCCAGTGGCTAAGAAGTGCAGTACATTGAGGACCTTCTCCAGGAAGCTGAGTGCTTGGGAGCACAGGGTGGGTGATGTGAGGTCATCCTCCCACTCACTCACCAGGTCCAGTATTATGTGTGGTGGAAACCTGTACTTCCCATACACCTGGTCATCAGGCATCCCAAAAAGGCTGGTTCTGGGTGTGAAAATTCTGGCCCTGACTATCCTCCTCCTCCTCCTTTGGTAGCCCACGGCCACTGCTGCTAGGAACGGTATATTCATCCTGGCGTCTGAGCTTGTTAGTTTTTTGCGCGCAATTTTATGCGTCGCGGGTCGACGTATGCCTGCTTCCTGCTGGCGTACGTGTTTCCGGATTAGGACGTCATTTTTTGCGCGTTTGTAGGCGAGCGTGTGAAACTTCCCGCGCACCCCTGAAATCCACGTACCCAGGCCAATAGCGTGTGGAAATTCCCGCGCACCCCGGAATACACGTGCGCTGATGTACTCGCGTGTGTAAGTGCCAGCGCACCCCTGAAATCCACGTACCCAGGCCAATAGCGTGTGGAAATTCCCGCGCACCCCGGAATACACGTGCGCTGATGTACTCGCGTGTGTAAGTGCCCGCGCACCCCTGAAATACACGTACATAGGCCAATCGCGTGTACGCGCACTTTTGTCCAATTACACGCGATGACACTCTGACGTGCAGTCTTTCCACGTGTGCTCCGTCATCACGTGCTATGAGGGAAACTGCCACCGAAGTTGGTGTCCTGGTGGAGCATTTCCTGGGGCAGTATGATGCCCTCTTCGGATCGTCCCGCGCCAGCAAGGAAGGACGGGAGAGGATCTGGCCGACTGTGTGGTTGCCATCCACGCGGAAGGGGTGGCAACCCGCAACGTCCAGAAGATCAAGAAGCGCTGGGAGGACTTGAGGTCCAGGACCCTCGTGAAGGCCCGGCGCCTCGTGGAGGGGGGCCAGGGCCGCATGAGTTCCATCCAGATGAGGGTTCTGGAACGCGTACGCCCAGCGCTCCACGCCCAGATCCTTGAGAGGGAGACCCATCTGGAGTTGAGCGGTAAGTGGCCAAGCATTGCTGTGTGAGACAGGGCATGTTGGGGTGTGCTGGTTGTCTGATACGTGCCTGTATGTGTGACATAGGCCATGTACGCATGTATGTGTGCAGGGACATCATGGTAATGCATGTGCGACCAGTGATGTGTGAACCACATGGTTGTTGCATGTGTATAAATGCGACATGGGGAGCCCTATGCAGATTTTACACATGAGAGCATGCCAGTCTCTGTTCCTGGACATGGGTGGTGGTGAGGGATGGGTGCTGATGCCAGGTACATATATGGTAGCCATGTTTGTGTGCCTGGCCTGCGTGTCTGTGACTTGTGAATGCCATGGATGTATGACACATGTCTGTGACAATGTACAGATTCACTGATGCAGCCTAGTTATCCTTGTATCCGCTGTGTTTGGGGTGTATGAGGCCAGATGGATGTGACTGAGGTGAAGTGTGTGCATGTGATAGGCATGACCCATGATGCATGTGAGTTCCATATCATTGTATGCAAACAAAGGGGGGTCTGGGAATCTCTCTACCAGCACGAACACAGCCCAATGACCTGTTCTTGGGTGAATAACCCCTGGGAGAGACTCTACCAAGTCTTTAGCTCACTGTCCTTTTCACAGAGAAGAAATTTCCCCGCATATCAGCCTTTGTCCTGCCCAGGGGCAGTCCAGCGCCGAAATGCTAGGCAATTCTCCTCTGAAGAAGAGTACCATCAGTAACCCCATACACGTGTTTCAGCCTTGTTGGGCATCATCAGTGAGGTGAAACTGTTGCCTCTCTAAGAACAGTGAGCAAGGGGTCCACGTCTGGATTGCCCTGTTAACTTAGGGTGAAACCCAAAGTTAATGTATGCAAACAAAGGGGGGTCTGGGAATCTCTCTACCAGCAACAACACAGCCCAATGACCTGTTCTTGGGTGAATAACCCCTGGGAGAGACTCTACCAAGTCTTTAGCTCACTGTCCTTTTCACAGAGAAGAGATTTCCCCGCATATCAGCCTTTGTCCTGCCCAGGGGCAGTCCAGCGCCAAAATGCTAGGCAATTCTCCTCTGAACAAGAGTACCATCAGTAACCCCATACACGTGTTTCAGCCTTGTTGGGCATCATCAGTGAGGTGAAACTGTTGCCTCTCTAAGAACAGTGAGCAAGGGGTCCACGTCTGGATTGCCCTGTTAACTTAGGGTGAAACCCAAAGTTAATGTATGCAAACAAAGGGGGGTCTGGGAATCTCTCTACCAGCACGAACACAGCCCAATGACCTGTTCTTGTGTGAATAACCCCTGGGAGAGACTCTACCAAGTCTTTAGCTCACTGTCCTTTTCACAGAGAAGAAATTTCCCCGCATATCAGCCTTTGTCCTGCCCAGGGGCAGTCCAGCGCCGAAATGCTAGGCAATTCTCCTCTGAACAAGAGTACCATCAGTAACCCCATACACGTGTTTCAGCCTTGTTGGGCATCATCAGTGAGGTGAAACTGTTGCCTCTCTAAGAACAGTGAGCAAGGGGTCCACGTCTGGATTGCCCTGTTAACTTAGGGTGAAACCCAAAGTTAATGTATGCAAACAAAGGGGGGTCTGGGAATCTCTCTACCAGCACGAACACAGCCCAATGACCTGTTCTTGGGTGAATAACCCCTGGGAGAGACTCTACCAAGTCTTTAGCTCACTGTCCTTTTCACAGAGAAGAAATTTCCCCGCATATCAGCCTTTGTCCTGCCCAGGGGCAGTCCAGCGCCGAAATACTAGGCAATTCTCCTCTGAACAAGAGTACCATCAGTAACCCCATACACGTGTTTCAGCCTTGTTGGGCATCATCAGTGAGGTGAAACTGTTGCCTCTCTAAGAACAGTGAGCAAGGGGTCCACGTCTGGATTGCCCTGTTAACTTAGGGTGAAACCCAAAGTTAATGTATGCAAACAAAGGGGGGTCTGGGAATCTCTCTACCAGCACGAACACAGCCCAATGACCTGTTCTTGGGTGAATAACCCCTGGGAGAGACTCTACCAAGTCTTTAGCTCACTGTCCTTTTCACAGAGAAGAAATTTCCCCGCATATCAGCCTTTGTCCTGCCCAGGGGCAGTCCAGCGCCGAAATGCTAGGCAATTCTCCTCTGAACAAGAGTACCATCAGTAACCCCATACACGTGTTTCAGCCTTGTTGGGCATCATCAGTGAGGTGAAACTGTTGCCTCTCTAAGAACAGTGAGCAAGGGGTCCACGTCTGGATTGCCCTGTTAACTTAGGGTGAAACCCAAAGTTAATGTATGCAAACAAAGGGGGGTCTGGGAATCTCTCTACCAGCACGAACACAGCCCAATGACCTGTTCTTGGGTGAATAACCCCTGGGAGAGACTCTACCAAGTCTTTAGCTCACTGTCCTTTTCACAGAGAAGAAATTTCCCCGCATATCAGCCTTTGTCCTGCCCAGGGGCAGTCCAGCGCCGAAATGCTAGGCAATTCTCCTCTGAACAAGAGTACCATCAGTAACCCCATACACGTGTTTCAGCCTTGTTGGGCATCATCAGTGAGGTGAAACTGTTGCCTCTCTAAGAACAGTGAGCAAGGGGTCCACGTCTGGATTGCCCTGTTAACTTAGGGTGAAACCCAAAGTTAATGTATGCAAACAAAGGGGGGTCTGGGAATCTCTCTACCAGCACGAACACAGCCCAATGACCTGTTCTTGGGTGAATAACCCCTGGGAGAGACTCTACCAAGTCTTTAGCTCACTGTCCTTTTCACAGAGAAGAAATTTCCCCGCATATCAGCCTTTGTCATGCCCAGGGGCAGTCCAGCGCCGAAATGCTAGGCAATTCTCCTCTGAACAAGAGTACCATCAGTAACCCCATACACGTGTTTCAGCCTTGTTGGGCATCATCAGTGAGGTGAAACTGTTGCCTCTCTAAGAACAGTGAGCAAGGGGTCCACGTCTGGATTGCCCTGTTAACTTAGGGTGAAACCCAAAGTTAATGGGCCTCATTCCGAGTATGGCGGTAAGGGATAGCGGCCACCGCTAACGAGAGCGGTGGCGGTAATCCCTTACCGCCATACTCCGAGTTCCCTTAGCGCCATGGTGCTTTTAACACCTGCTTTTAGCAGGCGTTAAATACCATGGCGCTAAGGGACCTTGATGTTAATTACGCCACCGTAATTTACGGTGGCGTAATTGACGCCTTCCCCACTCCCATTATGCCCTATGGGGCAAGAATGGGAATGGGGAAGGGTAAATGGGGATTGGGGAATTACCGCCCCGCCAACCTTGGAATGGGGCGGTAATTCCGCCAACCACCAAGGCGCTGCCGGTCCGGGTACGGCGTCAACCAAGGCGTTAATAGCGCCATTGGTTAGCGCCGTACTCGGAATGAGGCCCAATGTATGCAAACAAAGGGGGGCCTGGGAATCTCTCTACCAGCACGAACACAGCCCAATGACCTGTTCTTGGGTGAATAACCCCTATCATTGTATGTTTCAAGAGTCCATTGGACATGTATGGAAAAGTCCATGGCATGCACCATGCCTGTTACTGTGTGTGTTTTGCCTGGACTGACCCATGTGTTGTGGAGGGACATGATGGAAGTGTACTTTGACAGTGGTACTCATCTGCTATTGCTTCCTGTCTAGGGGACCATTGTACAGTACCCTGATGCTTGTGTTCTATGTCTCCCTCTACGCAGCGGCTAGTGAAGAAGAGGGCGGAGACGGCGCTGTGGAGCAAGGCGGCGGGGATGCCCCCACGGCTGCAGCGGAAGGGGTGGGTGAGCCCCCACAGGGGCCTGCTACGGCGGAAGAATGTGAGGAGACATCCAGGTTGGTGGTTTCCACAGATGAGGAGGAGGCCGCCACTGAGGCGCACATGGGGCCTGGTGGGGGCATCACTGCAGGTGCAAGTGGTGCAGTCCATGGGCAGGAGGCAGCACAGGTCACCGTGGAGGGGCCTGTGCATGTCGCTGTCCCTGACCCTGTGAGTGCACCACCATGCACCAGCAGGGATGCCCCATCCCAGGCCCGTCCGCAGGTAGAGGGGATGTCCATGTCACCTGACTCCCCTCCACCTGCGGACGAGGGGACCCGTGGCCGTATGGAGAAGGTCCTGATTGGGGTCGCGATGCACGCGGGTGCAATTCGTGATGACATGCGTGCTTCCCAGGAGGAGCATGCACGTCATCACGAAGAGCACTGTGCCAACGTGGCCCAATTGGGATCTTCTATGTTCGGGGGTTTCCTGCATGTGTCGGCCAATCTGGCAGCCCTCTCCTCGTCTGTGGAGGCTATACGCCGGTCGTTCTCCTTGCCGTCTTCCGGCCCAGATGCCACCAGGGCCCCCTGTGGACCTGCCCTGACCAATGCAGCCAGCTCGGTGGGGATCCACCGACGGAGGGGCAGGCATCGGCCGGAGGGGTGGGGGTGCAGGGAGACATGAGTGGGGGCCTGGTGGAGGGTGGCCCTCAGTGCTGGGGGGTGGGGGTGCTGGGGGACATGAGTGGGGGCATGGTGGCAGGTGCCCCACAGTGCTGGGGGGTGGGGTGGGTGGGAGACATGAGTGGGGGCCTGGTGGAGGGTGCCCCATGACTGCTGGGGGGCAGGGGGTGCAAGGGGACATGAGTGGGGGCCTGGTGGAGGGTGGCCCACAGTGCTGGGGGTGGGGGTGCAGGGAGACATGAGTGGGGGCCTGGTGGAGGGTGCCCCTCAGTGCTGGGGGGTGGGGGTGCTGGGGGATATGAGTGGGGGCCTGGTGGCAGGTGCCCCACAGTGCTGGGGGGTGGGGTGGGTGGGAGACATGAGTGGGGGCCTGGTAGAGGGTGCCCCATGACTGCTGGGGGGTGGGGGTGCAAGGGGACATGGGTGGGGGCCTGGTGGAGGGTGCCCCATGACTGCTGGGGGCTGGGGGTGCAAGGGGACATGAGTGGGGGCCTGGTGGAGGGTGCCCCTCAGTGCTGGGGGGTGGGGGTGCAGGGGGACATGTGTGGGGGCCTTGTGGAGGGTGCCCCATGACTGCTGGGGGGTGGGGGTGCAAGGGGACATGAGTGGGGGCCTGGTGGAGGGTGGCCCACAGTGCTGGGGGCTGGGGGTGCAAGGGGACATGAGTGGGGGCCTGGTGGAGGGTGGCCCACAGTGCTGGGGGGTGGGGGTGCAGGGAGACATGAGTGGGGGCCTGGTGGAGAGTGCCCCTCAGTGCTGGGGGGTGGGGCTGCTGGGGGACATGAGTGGGGGCCTGGTGGCAGGTGCCCCACAGTGCTGGGGGGTGGGGTGGGTGGGAGACATGAGTGGGGGCCTGGTGGAGGATGCCCCATGACTGCTGGGGGGTGGGGGTGCAAGGGGACATGAGTGGGGGCCTGGTGGAGGGTGGCCCACAGTGCTGGGGGCTGGGGGTGCAAGGGGACATGAGTGGGGGCCTGGTGGCAGGTGCCCCACAGTGCTGGGGGGTGGGGTGGGTGGGAAACATGAGTTGGGGCCTGGTGGAGGGTGCCCCATGACTGCTGGGGGGGTGGGGGTGCAAGGGGACATGAGTGGGGGCCTGGTGGAGGGTGGCCCACAGTGCTGGGGGTGGGGGTGCAGGGAGACATGAGTGGGGGCCTGGTGGAGGGTGCCCCTCAGTGCTGGGGGGTGGGGGTGCTGAGGGACATGAGTGGGGGCCTGGTGGCAGTTGCCCCACAGTGCTGGGGGGTGGGGTGGGTGGGAGACATGAGTGGGGGCCTGGTGGAGGGTGCCCCATGACTGCTGGGGGGTGGGGGTGCAAGGGGACATGAGTGGGGGCCTGGTGGAGGGTGGCCCACAGTGCTGGGAGCTGGGGGTGCAAGGGGACATGAGTGGGGGCCTGGTGGAGGGTGCCCCTCAGTGCTGGGGGGTGGGGGTGCTGGGGGACATGAGTGGGGGCCTGGTGGCAGGTGCCCCACAGTGCTGGGGGGTGGGGTGGGTGGGAGACATGAGTGGGGGCCTGGTGGAGGGTGCCCCTCAGTGCTGAGGGGGGTGGGAGACATGAGTGGGGGCCTGGTGGAGGGTGCCCCTCAGTGCTGGGGGGTTGGGTGGGTGGGAGACATGAGTGGGGGCCTGGTGGAGGGTGCCCCTCAGTGCTGGGGGGTGGGGGTGCTGGGGGACATGAGTGGGGGCCTGGTGGAGGGTGCCCTACAGTGCTGGGGGGTGGGGGTGCTGGGTGACATGAGCAGGTGTGCAGGGTAGTCCCCTGTGGTGTCGGCTGCCTGCAGGGGCCGTGGAGGGTGTACGGGGAATACCTGGGAGCACCCAGCCAAATTGCGTGTAGAAATTCCCGCGCACGTACCCGGCCAAATCGCGTGTGGAACTTTCCACGCACCCCTGAAATCCACGTACCCTGCCAAATCGTGTGTGGAACTTCCCGCGTACCCCTGAAATCCACGTACCCAGCCAAATCGCGTGTGGAAATTCCCGCGCACGTACCCGGCCAAATCGCGTGTGGAACTTTCCACGCACCCCTGAAATCCACGTACCCAGCCAAATCGCGTGTGAAACTTCCCGCGCACCCCTGAAATCCACGTACCCGGCCAAATCGCGTGTGGAACTTCCCGCGCACCCCTGAAATCCATGTACGCAGCGAAATCGCATGTGAAACTTCCCGCGCACCCCTGGAATCCACGTACCCAGCCAAATCGCGTGTGAAACTTCCCGCGCACCCCGAAATACATGCACACGTTATTTTTCAGTTAGCGGGTGTCCGTGTTTGTGGGTACCCCTTTGCACGTCATTTGTCCTGGAGGGCCACAGTATAGGACATTCATCATAGCTGTATATAGGTGCTATTTGTTGGCGCACCTTTTGGCGCACATTTATTACAGGCACAGGGACGCTACCGCCTGCTTTCTTGTGGCGGTCGTGTTTGTGCCTGTGCGCTGGTTTGACCGTGCACTGTTTTGCCCTATTCGATTCCATGAATACGTGTTGTAGGCGAGCGTGTGGGCATTCCGCGCACTTGCACCCTGTACTTCCCCCGTGACGCCCACATTTTGGCAAGTTGTTCCCCATTCCGAGTGTTACGCCCCGTGTTCCGCCTACTTTTGTTGTGTGCGCTGCGCTATGTGCGATTTTTGCTGTGGCCTGTGCGATTTTCGCTGTGACCTGGCACACGCCGTTAGATGGCCTGTGCGCCAACGTGCGCCGTGCACTTTTTTAGCGCACATCCAATGGTTTTCTCGCGCACGGCCTTCCATGAATCGATGTGCGCTGCTTTTCGTGCGAATTTCGCACTTGCACTGCGATTTTCGCTATTCCACTGGAAATCGCACATTTTTGGCCACTTGCGCCGCGCTAATTATTCCATGAATCGGCCTATAAATCTTCCAGATTTCATACATATGGAAACATACATGCACTCTCTGCAACCATGTGACACAGGAACACATCCCTAATGAACGCTGTGTGTGTGTATCCATACCTAACTATGAATCAATTCCATTTCAGCAACCTGTACAAAATGCAAACCATGGCAGATTATGGACTACTTGCAATTCTGATAATCGTTCCACTTTACAAATACAGTCACATAGTGAATACTTAATAGTCATGCTTTTGCGTTACAATGCAGATGGTTCCAAAAACAACTGTAAGCTGAATGGATTTACACATGGACAAGTATCACTTGGTAAGAAAACCTTCACAACAGTAGGCATAACTTACCATGCAGGAGCCAAAACCAAGGCAGGTCACTACACTGCATACAAAAGAAAGCAATGTGGATGGTTCGAATGTAACAATACTTCCATTACTCTAAAACAAATATTACTAGCAAATCTTGTAAATGCTTACTTAATATTCTTAAGACCAACATTCATTCACTAATCTGAGTATAAACATCTACAAAATGTCCTCAATAACCTTTAAATCAATACATTAATAGAATAAGACAACAGCTATCTAACAGTGAAAAACTATAAACAGTTAGAATAAGCCAACCAGTATCTAACTACAACCAGACAACTGCAATATACATTTTTCTAAGAAAACCCTACAACACTTATTATGTATAAAAATAATGTATAAAAATACTCTCAACAACTTCAAAACTATCAACAGTTAGAATACTCCAACAGTTATCTAACTGCCTCAAAGTTCTGCAACAACCAAACAGATAAATGAATATTGCTAAAATGCAACAAGAAATAAACAATTAGAATACGCCAACAGGTATCTAATTACAAAAATAATACCACCACTTCCAAACCAAAAAACATACACCTATTCAATTCCTCCTACTGAAATTAACCACCGAAAAATATTGTACCCTAACCTAGAAAGTGTTTTTTTAATCCTGCATTTTTTTTTCTCCCACAGACCCAATGATTTTTATGAACAAACACGGGAACTGGGCAAATTGCACAGTACACTGGTTTAAAGCATAGTGCTTGTAAAGTACTAACTATGATATGACGTTCAACAAAGTACAGAAATGTCTGCTATGCAATGCATTAACTCATTACACACTACCTTCACTAACATGTGATCTTTTCTTTTATCGCAGAGAATGAAAAAACCATGTCTGCTCCAATTGCCCATACCATGAAAAAACTGCATACAGCCTCAACAAAGCAAACAGTAAGTATACCCTGATTGGAGTCACAAACACTGCAACATAACACACCCATGAAAGCAAACACCTGACCACTCACCACAACCCAAAATGTTTGCTTGCATGGGTGTCTTATGCTGTGATGGTTGTGACCAGTGCCTGCAGCCATGGGTGCATGGCATGGACAAAACACTGCATACAGCCTCAATAAAGCACACAGTAAGTATACAATGATTGGAGTCAACCACTGCAACATAACACACCCATGCAAGCAAACACCTGACCACTAACTACAACCCAAAATGCCTAGAGTCTTAGGTACCAACATTCTGAACACAGTTCAACAAGCCAACTACCACATACCAGGTCCACTGTCCTATAAATACCATTACACTACTGGCAACCAATACACAAACTTTTGAAAACATACCCCCTATGCAGCCCACATACCACAGCCAAAATGTTTGCTTGCCCGGGTGTGTTATGCTGCAGTGGTTGTGGCCAGGACCTAGAGTCCATGGGTGGCCATGCACCCAAGACTCTAGGCCCTGGCCACAACTACTGCAGCATAACACACCCATGCAAGCAAACATCTGCCAACTGACCACAACCCAAAAACATACCACAGCCACCTCCAAACCTATCCACTTCACTTGACGTACTAATACGGTACAACCAATGCACAAACTCTTCAATGCATGCCCTCTCCACCCAATACTCGACTAACTACCCAAAACCAATATATCAGAGCACAATAAAATACCCAGTAGTACAGTCAATGGTTGATAATGCCGTGAACAGCCGCGGTGACCATATAATCTCAAGATTATATGTATTGCACAAATACATGTATAAAATGCAATTTGCAGATTACAAAGAAGCATGCCACCAATAATGGTATACTCACTGTATGTATTGTTGAGGCACTGCACACCTTTTTTGAACAAAGTGTAGAATACTGCTGAAGTGGCAATAGCAGATTTGAATATTGTAGCATGTGGAAGTGCAGGAGAAATCTTTGTTTAATTGTCTGTGATAAAAGAAAACATAACATGTAAGGGTACATACTTCATAATGTTGTATTGCATTCCATTGCAGGCATTTGTGTACTTTGTGGACCCTCATAATTAGTACTTCACAAGTACTATGAGTTAAACAATTGTACCGTGCAATGTGCTCATTTCCTGTGTTTGTTTGCATAATCATTGGGTCTGGGGGAAAATAAATCCATGCAGGATTTTTTAAAAAAAACCTTCTACGTTCATTTGTTGTTATGTGGCACACTCTGTTTCATTGACGTGTGCACTACTTACAGGAATGTTTAAGGTGCATATCTATGTGGTCTTCTGGTTATAAACACTGTTGCAGTAGGAGGAATTGTGTATGAATTTCCTTTTGGAAGTGGTGGTACTATGGTTGCAGTTAGATATCAGTTGGCGTATTCTAACTGTTTATCTGTTCCTTCTTTTTAGCAGTATTTGTTTATGCATTTGCTTGCTGTTTGTGTTGTGTAAGTACTGTAGTATTGCAAACTAGTATTACAGGATTGTGGGGGCAGTTAGATACCTGTTGGCGTATTCAAACTGCTAGTAGTTTGAAAGTTGTTAAGGGTATGTTTGTATCACTGGGCCTCATTACGACCCTGGCGGAAATCGCGGTGCTAAATGCACCGCGGAGCACGGCGGAAAGCTGCCGATAGCGCCATGGGGGTTGTCGGATTTTCCGCCCCATGCCGACCTTGGCGGGGCGGTAAATCCCCATTCCCCATTTTACCCTTCCCCATTCCCATTTTTGCCCCATAGGGTATAATGGGAGTGGGGAAGGCGTTAATTACGCCACCGTAAAATACGGTGGCATAATTAACAACAAGGTCCCGTAGCGCCATGGATTTCTCCGCCCGGAAAAACCAGGCGGAAAACGCTCCATGGCGCTACGGGAACTCGTAGTAGGGCGGACGGGTCCGCCGCGAATAACGCTGGCGTAAACCCACTCCGCCAGGGTCGTAATGAGGCCCACTGTGATTGCTGAAGGTTGATTTTGGCAGTTTGACCGCTGGAAGTAATATTGTAATAAGTGTTGAAGGGCTTCCTCAGAAGAACTTTCATTTTTGCTGGTGGATTTCAAATTGTGTACTAAAGGGAAGTAATATTGTAGTATTATGGTTGCAGTTAGATACCAGTTGGCGTATTCTAACTGTTTACAGTTTCTCAGTTTTGCAGGGTATGTCTTCAAGCATGTTCATTCGTGTTGGCAGATTTACATTTTTCACTATTGTGAAGTGCCTCTGCAATACTATGGGAGTAGTTACATGCAGTAGCATATTTCTTGCATTGGTATGGGCATTGTTAGACAGCTGTTTCCTTATTCTACCAGTTGGTCGTTTCACAGGTCATTGAGGACAGTTTGTAGACCCTCATACTCAGTACTTTTCTTTTTAAGTACTATGTGGGAAAAATGTTAGTGTGTCCTTTGCACAGTTGTTGTTTCTGTGACTATAATTATTGGGTCATTGGGGAAAAAACTGTAGAGCAGTGCAACTGATGTCTTCATGGGCCAGTTGGTGTATGCTAAGTTGTTGCAGTTTCACAGGGTAGAAGGTTATTTTTCTTTTGCAATTACATATGTGATGGTGGGTATTGGGCAGAAGGCTATGCTACTTTTGTAGATCAGTGAGTTTTGGTTTCAAGAATATTAAGTAGGCATTTGCATGATTTGCTGGTAATCTCTGCTTCAGAGCAATGGAAGTATCATTGCATTCAAACCACCCACATTTCTTTTTTATGTACGCAGAATAGTGACCTGCACTGCTTGTGGCGCCCATGTGGTAGATTATGCCTACTGTTGTGAAGGTTTTCTTGCCAAGTGATACTTGCCTGTGTGCGAAAGTACTAAGCTTGCAGTTGTTTTTGGTACCATCTGCATTGTATCATAAAAGCATTACTATTAAGTATAGGCTATGTGATTGTATCTGTAAATTGGAATGAATGTCTGTATTGCAAGTATTACATAATATGCCATGGTGTGCATTTTGTACCGGCTGTTGAAATGGAATGGATTCACAGTTAGGTATAGATACATAAACAAACCGCTCGTTAGGGACTTGTTCCTGCACCACATGGCTGCAGAGAATACATGTATGTTTCCACATGTATAGAATATGAAAGATTGTATGTATAGGACCTCCATTTTGGTATGCCCAGGCCCTGTTATTGGAATCGGTAGATTCCGGATGGAGACAAAATGGCCCGAATGGCCTCTTGCCTTCCATCACCTGTTACCTTGATCTTCCTGAAGACCTGGGAAGCTCTGCCTCTGTCCCTTCCCCCTGACTGGCTGTTGGTGGAAGTTCCATATGTGGGAGTGTGGGGAAGTGCCGACCAGACTGGCTGGAGCCTTCTCAATTACTGTATGTTGTAGGTACGCCTGTGGGTGGGACCTGGGTGAATTGAGTGTGTGATGAATATACATTCTATGTTGTGGTTGTTTAGTATCGGGTGGTTGACACAATGGTTGAGACAGCCCTGCCCAAAACCGGTATGAATGCAGCTTGGAGTGTTGAATGGCTCGGTACTTGTCCCAATACACATAACTTGTTGTGAGTATCTGGAGAGAAGTGAATGGCCTGAATGCCCCATGTGCCTGATTGGCTCCCTGCCTGCATGAATGACCGTAGTCATGATTGGATGCTTGAGTGTGACCCAGCGGAATGAATGGGAGATCAACAGTATATCTGGGGACCTCTCACTGCTAGGAATCGTGTTCAGAAGCTGATGTCCACTACGACGAGTAACTGGAGTAACTGAAGCTTGGTCTTGAAAACCTGCTGGATGAGAAGAATTGCTGTTGCCCTCCTTCACAATCTGAAAGCTGCTGTGCTTCAAGAACTGACCCAGAGAGGACCTGGTAAGGCGCCCTCTTCCCGAGCTACCAGGGACCATCGTGCACAGCGGATCTTTGCCTAAACTCCCTGGTAGACAGACGTTCGACAGGCTGCCGACCCGATACGCGGATTGCTGCGGACCTCCAAGGAGAAGCACCCGGACTGTTTTCCGACACTGTCGACAACCGCCGTCGCTGACTGGAGCCGCTGTGTTCCCTTTGCCTAAGAAATTCATTGATCCAAGGACGCTCTCGTCCGCATCGTCGCTGCTGTATCCTGCTGGAGAAGGCCTGACCGTCGACGCGCCGAGTTTCCCACCACCCAAAGACCACAGAGACGCTGACGACTCGACGCCCTTGCTGGGCCACAGTTCTTCAACTCTTTGCGGTCCAGGACTATCAACACCGAGGTGCCCCTCACGCCTCTTCCTGGCAGGATGTTTACGCTTCCACATCAATGAGCACCGCTAGGAATGACGCGGCCACTTCACCGTCATAGCTCGACCTGTTCTCGGTTGGACGTTCAACGACCTGTGACTCCTGTCTGAAAGGGAGGACACTCAAGAAGGGCCGTCGATTCCCCGACGTGTAATGCTACAACGCCAAGGTACTTTATGGGTTGCAGAACTATTGGAAAGTCTAGTGTGAACAATATATGGACTGGGCTTGTATCTTTCTTCTACAGGTTGCCCAGGTGGGGGGATCGCCACACAGAACTGCTTCTAGGTAACGGGGCCAGTATTCTGCCAATTGCTCAACCATCTTGCTTTCCTTCCTCTCTCTACTGCTGGTTTCCTCTTTATATTGATCTGGGTGTCATTCTGACTGTATGCACTTTAATGAGATCTGATAACGTTAGTTGTACCTCTTTAGAACTGTATATATTTACCATTGTTTATTTTCGGAGTACAAAGTGATTTATCATGATCGTGTATATGACCTTGAATATTAATTATATAAAGGCTGTGTTTTAACCGATACAGTGTGTGGACATTCCTTTGTGGGTGCTTGGGGGCTCCACTGTACTTAAGAACCAGCTCGCATCACCTCCTGAGAAGCTAGGCCTTGATTGCTCGACCACAATACCAATAATAGAGAATCTTGGCAGGGGTCCTCTGTGCCTCTCCTCTACCATATAGAGAGCAGAAGTACAGACCCCCCTCCGGTCTTTACAGTATCGTCATTACAATAGGCAAAATTAGAAATTGTGGAGCAACAATCTTATTGATAGAGCGTGAATCGATAATGAAAGGGAAAGGAATTACATTATCCCCTTTTTTATACACAGGTAAAATCGGGCTATTGCACAAACTTCCTGGAATTTCTTCAATTACCCCACAATGTATAAAATCAGAAACTATACACTTCAAAGCTTGCTCACCGTCAACTGAAATCTTATACTGTGGAATTCGTGGCAACTCCACTCCTGTTTTCAAAATGATTCTGACAGGCTCAATTTGTAAAACACCAACATCATTATCATCAATCGCCCATAAACACTCCGGAACTTCACTAAATTCCAGTGGCAAAGTTCTAGTCAGAAACTGTGAGGCAGAAAATTGCTGTGGTGAAATCGTCAAACGCACTCCATCCGAAGAACAATGAATTATCGCATTTAATTCCTTCAACAGATTCAACCCCAACAAATACTCTCCACAGTTCGTTGTCAAAAGAAACAGACAGTGATTTGTGAATGGACCCAGTGAAATCGGTACCGGCAAAGAAACTGGACTAACCACTGGCGTACCAGAAAACCCTACATAAACGTTAGTTGTCCCTGACAGTGGAATGTCTGGAACCCGTGAATGGTCAATGGGACACTTCTGTGCCCCTGTGTCTATCAAAAATAGATGCTTCCTATTCTCTACCATCATCTCAACGTAGGGACCTTTCTGATTAACGGGAATAGGCGTTGGTTCCAGACCCTGCTTCGGCCTGTCTTAAGGAAACAATATATCGTCAAAGACAAGATCTTCAGAGAGATAGGCAGTAGAAAAATGATCGAAAATATTTCTGCTATCCAGACTCGGTTGCTGATTGTCTTGCAAAAAAGACTGAGAATATTGAGAAAATTGACTTCTACCAGGACCCCCTACCCCAGGGCGGCCTCTGGATCGTCTACACATGACACCATATGTGTTTTTTGACTTCTGCTGGAGGATCAGGCATTGTGCTCGCCAATGACCCTCTTGTCTGCAATAAGCACATTGGTTCGCGTGTACAGGACCCAACGGCACATTACTTCGTGGACCATACTGTCCTCGAAACTTTGTACTACCCCCTCTAGGCCCTCTAAGTATCTGTTGCAACAATACCTTAGTTTTCAGATCTCCTTTTTTCTTTTCAATTCTTCCTTTCTCAGTATTGACTCTATTCTCATAATACTGAGCCATATGCAATACTTCGGACTGTGATTTAGCTTGCCAGGCACTCTCGGAAGTCATAATTTGTGCTTGGATATCAGGCAACAATCCACGCACTAATTTGTCCACAAATAATCTTTTCCCAAACTTGGTGCTTAAATCCTGCCCGCTAAAATCTGAGAATACTTGTTCGAACCGATTAAAGAATTCGGTAGCACCTTCAGATTTTCCTTGGGTACAAGCAGTAAGTTTGTCCCAAACAATCCTTCTATCAGGAATTAAGGTTTTCAATTTTGTCACTATTCTATCAGGCAAAGTCAGTATCGCCTGTGGTGGCCTCTCACCAGCTTTCCTTTCTCTATCTTGCCTAGCCAAACTATCCCATGTGTCACCTAACCCCGCAACATCATCTACAATCCTAATCTGTTTCCATAAATCAGCAGCTAGGAGCACAGGAAATAGCAAATCTATATCACCCAAAGTGAATACTGACGATTTCAAGACAGATTCGCTGGGCCTCATTATACGTTAGGCGGTAAGGGTTTACCGGTACCGGTAAGTGCACCGGTACCGGTAAACCCTTACCGCCTTACTACGAGTTCCCTTTGCGGGAACCGACCTTAAAGGCTGGTTTTACCAGCCGTTAAAGTAGGGTGCCGCAAAGGGACCTAGGTGCTAATTACGCTACCGCAATTTGCAGTAGCGTAATTAGCTCCTTCCCCATTCCCATTATGCCCTATGGGGGCGAAAATGGGAATGGGGAAGTGCCTTGGTGAATGGGGAATTACCGCCCCCGCTCACATTGGAGTAGGGCGGTAATTCCGCCATCCACCAAGGCGGACACAGTAAAATACCGGCGGCAACCATGGCGCTAATAGCGCCATGGTTACCGCCTACCGTGTAATGAGGCCCTATCTCTTTATAGAACCCTGTCAGATTTTTCCTAATACCTGGGATGGATAGTCTAATAGTATTCACCTCCTGTCTTGAGAACGGGACGTGAACAAACTGTGATACATAATGTGCATCAATATCACAGGCGGCTACACCCGTTGCGGCATTAGCCGGGACCTCAACTTGAGGAACCTCTCTCAGAGGCAACTCCGAACATTTACTAAGCAATAGAGCTAAATCGAGCGTTAGAGCGGTGGAAGCAGTGTCAGATGAAAAATCTCTCTTATAGATATTTAATAATTCTGTGGGACAACAATTCTTTCTCTTTATACATTCATCCTGTAGGTATTCTACCATTACCTGTGTCACTTTCCTCTGCATTTCTGGAGTACACAGACTATATGTGTCATAAACTTCTACGGGAGATATTGACATGTCTGAAATCCATCTAAGTGCATCTCTTGTGCAAATTCGTGTTTCTTCACTCATCGACTTACTAAGAGGAAGGAACCATTTCTGCACATAAAAAGTATCCAAACTATCACCATCTAGTTCATCATTCCGTAACTTTTTTAACTCCCTTCTAAACTCAAAAACCCTCTCGACATGCTCATATACTTTCTCCACAGTATCTCTTGAATATGCTAAAACATTCAGATCCCTCAACCCCTGTGGGATATCTACATCGTTCAGTCTGGTCCACATTACAGTTAAATAGATTCCCATTCCTTCAATAAAGACATTTTTCTCAGGAAAACCTTCTAGATTAGAGAGTGTAGGGAAAACATCAGATTGTTCACCTTTCTCCATCCATTGTCTAGCCCATGTATTCAAGTCTCTCTTTCTCTCTTTAGAAACTGTATTACGACCTACAATTTTTGATTCAGCACCCGCTCCCTTATCAATTACAAGCGGAGCAGAACCGCTTGGAAAAGAAAGTGTAGATAAATCCTGTACAACAGGCAGTGAAGATGCTATTACTGACGCCAAAGACAAATCTACTGGGACCACAACAGTCGGTAAAGATGGAGGCACAGGCAGAGGAACAAAAATAGGAAACGGAGCAATGACTGGCGGTGGAGGAGCAATAGGAGGAATAATAGGAGGAGCAGGAATTGCTACGGGAGTAGGAACGACAGCAGGAAGAGGTAAGACAACAGGAATAGGTAAATAAGGAGGTGGTGCAGTGGCACCAGGCCTACGTTCATTTAAGAGTTTATCAATTGGTTCATCTGATACATGAAAGTCTTTCAACGGATATATCTTCTGTATACCAAGTTGAAAAGCCCTATCCATATTTCTAACAGACTCTGACTGTTTTTGTTGGTCATATAATAATGCCTTTTCAGTTTTTGACATATGTCGACGTGCATGTTTCTCTTTACTTTTAAGTTGCTGCATAGCTTCTCTTTTCCAATTCTGTAGTACATCAAATGCTGCAGGTCTAGCTTTTTTCTTTAACAATATAGATTCTAAATACTCTATACAGGAAATCTCAAAGCTACCATTGATTGACCACTGAAATTCAGAAGCATGTCTAGTTTGTCTGTGCCAAATATCATTGAATACTATACTACCAATGCTGTACTTATAGTACATAGTACATTCCGGCGTCCCTTCCTGTGGTGCCAGACGGCCAAATTCCAAAGATTGTATGTCTCTGCGGAATAATGCCCTGAAACAGGCAGACAATTTCCCAGGCATATCAGATTACTGGTGTTACCTGGCAACGATAGCACTCGCAAGATCAATACTACAACCAAATATCAGGATACTTAGGAATCGGGGCACGACTCACCTGATTCAAAGAACTAAGGAAGGTCCGATCGGATTACAAAGGATCACTGTGGCTGGCGATTCTGGCAAAAATACCCACCTCGATATGGGGACCCTCGTCAAGATGTCCTCTTGAACCGCTTGCTCACCGTTCAGGGATCCGATCGTGCAGTATTGTTGAGGTGTTGCGTCTCATACAAAAAGGGGCCCCTTTTCTCACACTCCGATCCCAGTCCAGATCCCAATTTTGAGAAAATTGACTTCTACCAGGACCCCCTACCCCAGGGCGGCCTCTGGATCGTCTACCCATGACACCATATGTGTTTTTCGACATCTGCTGGAGGATCAGGCATTGTGCTCGCCAATGACCCTCTTGTCTGCAATAAGCACATTGGTTCGCGTGTACAGGACCCAACGGCACATTACTTTGTGGACCATACTGTCCTCGAAACTTTGTACTGCCCCCTCTAGGCCCTCTAAGTATCTGTTGCAACAATACCTTAGTTTTCAGATCTCCTTTTTTCTTTTCAATTCTTCCTTTCTCATTATTGACTCTATTCTCATAATACTGAGCCATATGCAATACTTCGGACTGTGATTTAGCTTGCTAAGCACTCTCGGAAGTCATAATTTGTGCTTGGATATCAGGCAACGATCCACGCACTAATTTGTCCACAAATAATCTTTTCCCAGACTCGGTGCTTAAATCCTGCCCGCTAAAATCTGAGAATATTTGTTCAAACCGATTAAAGAATTCGGTAGCACCTTCAGATTTTCCTTGGGTACAAGCAGTAAGTGTGTCCCAAACAATCCTTCTATCAGGAATTAAGGTTTTCAATTTTGTCACTATTCTATCAGGCAAAGTCAGTATCGCCTGTGGTGGCCTCTCACCAGCTTTCCTTTCTCTATCTTGCCTAGCCAAACTATCCCATGTGTCAACCAACCCCGCTACATCATCTACAATCCTAATCTGTTTCCATAAATCAGCAGGTAGGAGCACAGGAAATAGCAAATCTATATCACCTAAAGTGAATACTGACAATTTCAAGACAGACTCGCTGGGCCTCATTACACGTTAGGCGGCAAGGGTTTACCGGTACCGGTAAGGGCACCGGTACCGGTAAACCCTTACCGCCTTACTACGAGTTCCCTTTGCGGGACCCGACCTTACCGGCTGGTTTTACCAGCCGTTAAAGTAGGGTGCCGCAAAGGGACCTTGGTGCTAATTACGGTACCGCAATTTGTGGTACCATAATTAGCTCCTTCCCCATTCCCATTATGCCCTATGGGGGCAAAAATGAGAATGGGGAAGTGCCTTGGTGAATGGGGAATTACCGCCCCCGCTCACCTTGGAGTAGGGCGGTAATTCCACCATCCACCAAGGCGGACACAGTAAAATACCGGCGGCAACCATGGCGCTAATAGCGCCATGGTTACCGCCTACCGTGTAATGAGGCCCTATCTCTTTATAGAACCCTGTCGGATTTTTCGTAATATCTGGGATGGATTGTCTAATAGTATTCACCTCCTGTCTTGAGAAAGGGACGTGAACAAACTGTGATACATAATGTGCATCAATATCATAGGCGGCTACACCCGTTGCGGCATTAGCCGGGACCTCAACTTGAGGAACCTCTCTCAGAGGCAACTCCAAACATTTACTAAGCAATAGAGCTAAATCGAGCACTAGAGCGGTGGAAGCAGTATCAGATGAAAAAGCTCTCCTATAGATATTCAATAATTCTGTGGGACAACAATTCTTTCTCTTTATACATTCATCCTGTAGGTATTCTACGATTACCTGTATCACTTTCCTCTGCATTTCTGGAGTACACAGACTATATGTGTCATAAACTTCTACGGGAGATATTGAAATGTCTGAAATCCATCTAAGTGCATCTCTTGTGCAAATTCGTGTTTCTTCACTCATCGATTTACTAAGAGGAAGGAAACGTTTCTGCACATAAAACGTATCCAAACTATCACCATCTATTTCATCATTCCGTAACTTTTTTAACTCCCTTCTAAACTCAAAAACCCTCTCGACATGCTCATATACTTTCTCCACAGTATCTCTTGAATATGCTAAAGCATTCAGATCCCTCAACCCTTGTGGGATATCTACATCGTTCAGTCTGTTCCACATTACAGTTAAATAGATTCCCATTCCTTCAATAAAGACATTTTTCTCAGGAAAACTTTCTATATGAGAGAGTGTAGGGAAAACATCAGATTGTTCACCTTTCTCCATCCATTGTCTAGCCCATGTATTCAAGTCTCTCTTTCTCTCTTTAGAAACTGTATTACGACCTACAATTTTTGATTCAGCACCCGCTCCCTTATCAATTACAAGCGGAGCAGAACCGCTTGGAAAAGAAAGTGTAGATAAATCCTGTACAACAGGCAGTGAAGATGCTATTACTGACGCCAAAGACAAATCTACTGGGACCACAACAGTCGGTAAAGATGGAGGCAGAGGAACAACAATAGGAAACGGAGCAATGACTGGCGGTGGAGGAGCAATAGGAGGAATAATAGGAGGAGCAGGAATTGCTACGGGAGGAGGAACGACAGCAGGAAGAGGTAAGACAACAGGAATAGGTAAATAAGGAGGTGGTGCAGTGGCACCAGGCCTACGTTCATTTAAGAGTTTATCAATTGGTTCATCTGATACATGAAAGTCTTTCAACGGATATATCTTCTGTATACCAAGTTGAAAAGCCCTATCCATATTTCTAACAGACTCTGACTGTTTTTGTTGGTCATATAATAATGCCGTTTCAGTTTTTGACATATGTCGACGTGCATGTTTCTCTTTACTTTTAAGTTGCTGCATAGCTTCTCTTTTCCAATTCTGTAGTACATCAAATGCTGCAGGTCTAGCTTTTTTCTTTAACAATATAGATTCTAAATACTCTATACAGGAAATCTCAAAGCTACCATTGATTGACCACTGAAATTCAGAAGCATGTCTAGTTTGTCTGTGCCAAATATCATTGAATACTATACTACCAATGCTGTACTTATAGTACATAGTACATTCCGGCGTCCCTTCCTGTGGTGCCAGACGGCCAAATTCCAAAGATTGTATGTCTCTGCGGAATAATGCCCTGAAACAGGCAGACAATTTCCCAGGCATATCAGATTACTGGTGTTACCTGGCAACGATAGCACTCGCAAGATCAATACTACAACCAAATATCAGGATACTTAGGAATCGGGGCACGACTCACCTGATTCAAAGAACTAAGGAAGGTCCGATCGGATTACAAAGGATCGCTGTGGCTGGCGATTCTGGCAAAAATACCCACCTCGATATGGGGACCCTCGTCAAGATGTCCTCTTGAACCGCTTGCTCACCGTTCAGGGATCCGATCGTGCAGTATTGTTGAGGTGTTGCGTCTCATACAAAAAGGGGCCCCTTTTCTCACACTCCGATCCCAGTCCAGATCCCAATTTTGAGAAAATTGACTTCTACCAGGACCCCCTACCCCAGGGTGGCCTCTGGATCGTCTACCCATGACACCATATGTGTTTTTCGACATCTGCTGGAGGATCAGGCATTGTGCTCGCCAATGACCCTCTTGTCTGCAATAAGCACATTGGTTCGCGTGTACAGGGCCCAATGGCACATTACTTTGTGGACCATACTGTCCTCGAAACTTTGTACTGCCCCCTCTAGGCCCTCTAAATATCTGTTGCAACAATACCTTAGTTTTCAGATCTCCTTTTTTCTTTTCAATTCTTCCTTTCTCATTATTGACTCTATTCTCATAATACTGAGCCATATGCAATACTTCGGAACATGATTTAGCTTGCCAAGCACTCTCGGAAGTCATAATTTGTGCTTGGATATCAGGCAACGATCCACACACTAATTTGTCCACAAATAATCTTTTCCCAGACTCGGTGCTTAAATCCTGCCCGCTAAAATCTGAGAATATTTGTTCAAACCGATTAAAGAATTCGGTAGCACCTTCAGATTTTCCTTGGGTACAAGCAGTAAGTTTGTCCCAAACAATCCTTCTATCAGGAATTAAGGTTTTCAATTTTGTCACTATTCTATCAGGCAAAGTCAGTATCGCCTGTGGTGGCCTCTCACCAGCTTTCCTTTCTCTATCTTGCCTAGCCAAACTATCCCATGTGTCACCTAACCCCGCTACATCATCTACAATCCTAATCTGTTTCCATAAATCAGCAGGTAGGAGCACAGGAAATAGCAAATCTATATCACCTAAAGTGAATACTGACGATTTCAAGACAGACTCGCTGGGCCTCGTTACACGTTAGGCGGCAAGAGTTTACCGGTACCGGTAAGGGCACCGGTACCGGTAAACCCTTACCCCCTTACTACGAGTTCCCTTTGCGGGACCCGACCTTACCGGCTGGTTTTACCAGCCGTTAAAGTAGGGTGCCGCAAAGGGACCTTGGTGCTAATTACGGTACCGCAATTTGTGGTACCGTAATTAGCTCCTTCCCCATTCCCATTATGCCCTATGGGGGCAAAAATGAGAATGGGGAAGTGCCTTGGTGAATGGGGAATTACCGCCCCCGCTCACCTTGGAGTAGGGCGGTAATTCCACCATCCACCAAGGCGGACACAGTAAAATACCGGTGGCAAACATGACGCTAATAGCGCCATGGTTACCGCCTACCGTGTAATGAGGCCCTATCTCTTTATAGAACCCTGTCGGATTTTTCGTAATATCTGGGATGGATTGTCTAATAGTATTCACCTCCTATCTTGAGAAAGGGACGTGAACAAACTGTGATACATAATGTGCATCAATATCATAGGCGGCTACACCCGTTGCGGCATTAGCCGGGACCTCAACTTGAGGAACCTCTCTCAGAGGCAACTCCAAACATTTACTAAGCAATAGAGCTAAATCGAGCACTAGAGCGGTGGAAGCAGTATCAGATGAAAAAGCTCTCCTATAGATATTCAATAATTCTGTGGGACAACAATTATTTCTCTTTATACATTCATCCTGTAGGTATTCTACCATTACCTGTATCACTTTCCTCTGCATTTCTGGAGTACACAGACTATATGTGTCATAAACTTCTACGGGAGATATTGAAATGTCTGAAATCCATCTAAGTGCATCTCTTGTGCAAATTCGTGTTTCTTCACTCATCGACTTACTAAGAGGAAGGAACCGTTTCTGCACATAAAACGTATCCAAACTATCACCATCTATTTCATCATTCCGTAACTTTTTTAACTCCCTTCTAAACTCAAAAACCCTCTCGACATGCTCATATACTTTCTCCACAGTATCTCTTGAATATGCTAAAGCATTCAGATCCCTCAACCCTTGTGGGATATCTACATCGTTCAGTCTGTTCCACATTACAGTTAAATAGATTCCCATTCCTTCAATAAAGACATTTTTCTCAGGAAAACTTTCTAGATTAGAGAGTGTAGGGAAAACATCAGATTGTTCACCTTTCTCCATCCATTGTCTAGCCCATGCATTCAAGTCTCTCTTTCTCTCTTTAGAAACTGTATTACGACCTACAACTTTGGATTCAGCACCCGCTCCCTTATCAACTACAAGCGGAGCAGAACCGCTTGAAGAAGAAAGTGTAGATAAATCCTGTACAACAGGCAGTGGAGATGCTATTACTGGTGCCAAAGACAAATCTACTGGGACCACAACAGTCGGTAAAGGTGGGGGCACAGGCAGAGGAACAGCAATAGGAAACAGAGCAATGACTGGCGGTGAAGGAGCAATAGGAGGAATAATAGGAGGAGCAGGAATTGCTACGGGAGGAGGAACGACAGTAGGAAGAGGTAAGACAACAGGAATAGGTAAATAAGGAGGTGGTGCAGTGGCACCAGGCCTACGTTCATTTAAGAGTTTATCAATTAGTTCATCTGATACATGAAAGTCTTTCAACGGATATATCTTCTGTAAACCAAGTTGAAAAGCCCTATCCATATTTCTACACACTCACACTGTTTTTGTTGGTCATATAATAATGCCTTTTCAGTGTTTGACATATGTCGACATGCATGTTTCTCTTTACTTTTAAGTTGCTGCATAGCTTCTCTTTTCAAATTCTGTAGTACATCAAATGCTGCAGGTCTAGCTTTTTTCTTTAACAATATAGATTCTAAATACTCTATACAGGAAATCTCAAAGCTACCATTGATTGGCCACTGAAATTCAGAAGCATGTCTAGTTTGTCTGTGCCAAATATCATTGAATACTATACTACCAATGCTGTATTTACAGTACATAGTACATGCCGGCGACCCTTCCTGTGGTGCCGGACGGCCAAATTCCAAAGATTGTCTGTCTCTGCGGAATAACGCCCTGAAACAGGCAGACAATTTCCCAGGCATATCAGATTACTGGTGTTACCTGGCAACGATAGCACTCGCGAGAACAATACTACAACCAAATATCAGGATACTTAGGAATCGGGGCACGACTCACCTGATTCAAAGAACTAAGGGAGGTCCGATCGGATTACAAAGGATCGCCGTGGCTGGCGATTCTGGCAAAAATACCCGTCTCGATATGGGGACCCTCGTCAAGATGTCCTCTTGAACCGCTTGCTCAGTGTTCAGGGATCAGATCTTGCAGTACTGTTGAGGTGTTGCGTCTCATACAAAAAGGGGTCCCTTTTCTCACGTTCCGATCCCAGTCCGTTAGCCACATCCTTAATCAGCGAGGTGACATCAATCTTAAGGGTCCCTGTTTGGGCGCCATCTTGTAAGTTCAAGCAAGCAATATCGAGGCTTGGTACCACCAAAAATTGGATCTGCCAGTCACGAAGTCAAAAAGAATATAGATTTATTCTGTACAGATTCAAATATCAAATCAGATAGCTATCTGGCTCCCGACACCTCGCAGTGTGTACCAGAAAATACTGTGAGGGGAGTGAGTCCTGTTTTTCACAAAAACATGCAGTATTTATACACTGTCCTGGGCATAGCTCAGCCCATCTCCAAACTAATAGGTTACAAATTTGGGTTTGTGCCCAGTTCACATAAAAAATATACAATATTGGTTTGTATTTTTGACATGTTGTCCCATCCTTTAAGATTCAATGGTGTTGTTGGTTCTCCAGCTTAGGTTGATCCTAGTTTCAGGAAATGTACAAAGGATTCCTTCAAAAACACACAGCATTAGTTTACATGCATTGTATATCACTGTTTGAGGGAGGATGAGTTTTGTAGACATAGGGCCTCATTAGACGGTAGGCGGAAGCCATGGCGCTATTAGCGCCATGGCTACCCCCTACCGCCTTCGGAGTCCGGGTTCCCGGAATAGGGACTTACCGGTCTATTCCGACCTTTGCGGGACCGGTAAGTCCCCATTCCGGGAACCATTTCCCATTCCCATTTAAGCCCCCATAGGGCTTAATGGGAATGGGGAAGGAGCAAATAACGGTACCACTATTAGCGGTACCATTATTTGCTCTGAAGTCCCTCAGCAGGTCCTGTCCTTAACGTGTGGTCTAACCACACGTTAAGGACGGGACCCGCTGAGGGACCTCGTAGTAGGGCGGTAAGGGATTACCGGCACCGGTGCCCTTACCGGTGCCGGTAATCCCTTACCGCATAACGTGTAATGAGGCCCATAGATAACACTTTGAATGAGAGTTAATTCTGACTACAAGGTATGTTGGCACAGGACAAATAGTCTGCTCTACCAGCCCTAGTTTTTACATAGGCTCAAAGGTCGTTACTGCTCTGGCAGCTGAAAACATGGTTAATCATTACTGAACAGAGAGCAAGAGTCAGAATCAAGATGGAGAATATTTTCCAAAATGGCATTTGAAGTCAATTCTAATTAACTGCAGGTTTTAATACAAATGCGAAATGGATAGGACAATATTCATAATCAGATGATATTTATGATAATATGGTTTAACAGTTCCCGGTAGTTCCTGCAGGCTCACGGTTCCTGAAGTGACTGTCAGACTGACACGAAGTAGGAAGACTGGAGCGTCCTGCACTACCCAGGGAAGAAACCAGCAGTAGAGCAAAGCAACGAATAAAAGGTGCGCTACTTAAAACGCAAGCAGGGTCTGACCTTCCTGGCTATCCGGCCCACTGTAGCTCTGTACAGCAAATTCGACCACCAGAGGAGGGAGTCCTGGCTTGCAGTTTGGGCAAACTGGTTGGTCACACCAGCTCAGGGGAAGAAGATTCCCGGAGGATCTTCTCTGTCGATGGATTCTGAAGGTTCGGCCCTGCAGCAGGGCTTCACCGGGTGGTTCAGTCATTGTAGGGGTCCTCTTCTGTCAGCTCCTCATCGGTTCTTTCGTTTCAGTGGTGACTCTGCTCTTCCAGGCCGAGACCTGCTTTTCATGCAGTTTTCCCCCATTCACACAGCCTGGCTGTAAATCACACATCAGGGTGGCTGTCCTGGCCGAACAGTCACCTAGCCAATAAAGCAGCAAAGCGACTAGGGTTACCAAGGGAACCCATGGCAGGGGTCCTAAGACCCCTCCCTCATATCCTGCCTACCCAGACTTTCAGGCCCCTAAAGGAGGGCTTCTGTGCAGAAGCCTGCGAAAAGACGGTGAACAAAGGAACCAAACCTGGTTTGGCACGTAGAGACGAACATGAGAAAGACCCAGCCGGAACAATATTAAAAACAATATTGTCAAGCGGGTTTAAGTTTGAGGCTACCAAGATAGCCTAAAACAATACCATGGTAATTTAAGATAACCGCGGTAGGAAAAATAGGGTAGTTAACACTGCCACCAGCCAAGTCTTAATGGAAAGGGAGCAAAACAGTGCTCCAAGAGAAACAGACAAAAAGGGATAAGGATCAACCCTTTCCAATACTCCATGTAAGATGGGGTGTACTGGGTCTGTGGTTTAGAGAGACTACATAAAGTTAATGGCAACTTTACATGTTTCTGGGAGACAGTAGTCAGTCCCAGAAAAATGGAGTGAGTGGGAAGTCTGAAAGACAACCCTGTGTCACTGCACTGAAGGTGCTGTGTAGCACACATTAATAAGATGAGGCCTATGGAGTAGGTGAGGCTCCATAGCCCAAGATCACACAAAAAGGTATAAAACACACAGCCAAACACATGTAAGAGTGGGAAAAAAGGCTCACACTCTTACCAGGTGAAAAAAATAAATCCTAGAAATCCAGCAAAGCTGCTGAGGGACTCAGTAGGTAAAGGAAATTAGCCATTTTGGAGTATTCTCCCTAACAGTGTGTTGCTAACATTTTGATGTGGTGGAAGGTGCTTTTGCAAGCAGGTCCGGAAATGCAGGCTTAAGTATATCCTCGTAGTCCTGTGTATCTGTGCACTGGACAGGAGTCCATAGTTTGTAATATTTTAATTTTAATTTGTCTTTGGCTTTCACATACTGACTGAGGTACTGCTGCAAAGATTTGAAGGATTGTTTTCATACATTACACATTGAAGTGCACAGCCATTTGTAGATGGGTGGATTGATTCAGTGGACTGGAGAGTTGATCGTAAGGGATATTCTTGCAATCACCGTTTCTTATCCCATAATGGTACTGTCTACCTTTTCATACCCTCGCCCACTGCTATGTATGGCAATTGAGTTTATTTGCTCTTGTTTGTATGCCTCTTCATTGAAATATGGCTCTGTGCTGGTGGTGTGAATCCACTCACCTGTACAGATGTTTGCAAAGGTATCTATGTTGATATTGCATCTGTTGCGTCTGTAGTTTACTAATTCATTTTGTTAGTGCTTTCATTCTTTTTAAAATTAATAGAAATCATTTCCTTTTGAGGAGCATTTCACTGTCTATGAGAGCTTCCAGGATCGGTTTTCTGCGGTAAGTTTTAAGGGTGGAGCGTGATTTCTCCCCTGTTTTATAAGGTTTTGAAGGATTCTTTGGTGGAACATTTTTTGTGAAATACATTTTTTGGAATGCTTACTTGTGGCTATGTTCCCGTTGGTAGATGTAGTGTTAGCACTACTGGTAGTTGCATTCTTCTTAATACATTTTGTTTTAGTTTTACATTTTGAAAGAGAAGTCACACTATTTTCCTGCTACCTGTTTCAATTTTGCTCAGTGACTCTATTAGCTGTTTCATTTGAACTTTTAGTACAAAGTCTGCTAGAGGTGGATTTTTTCAAAGGAAGAGTTGGCAAGAAGAGTTAGTATGCATGTGCAATTACGCTGGTACCAGCTGGTGCTGGTACGTCTCAGACCTCATAACCCTTTAAAGCAAGTGCAATGTGGCTGAGAGGAAATGGTGTGCTTCCTGTACATCCTCTGACAAACTGGCCTGCCGCATGCTCCAAAGGCAATACCGGCTCTCTATCTGCACCAAGAAGAGAGCCCTCATCCAAGCCTGCATCTCTGTGACATCCAACAACCCTGACAAAGTCTTTAAAATCTTCAAGGAGCTGGCCAATCCAGCTGCAGTCTCTACCTTCCCTATCCCATCCCATGCCCTCTGCATTGCCCTGGCTACTCATTTTTCTCAAAAACTCAGGATATCTTGCTCCCTCTCTCTTCCTCCCCTCCTCCTACCTCTGTTCCCCTCTGTTCCTCTAGCCCTTCTGTGGCCACCTCTGCTCCCTCCTGCCTTTCCCCTGTTCTCCCCAGACAAGGTTTCTACAAAAGTCCGATCTATGAAAGGCTTGTCGAAACAGGTTCTCCTCTGTTTCTCTAAAACCATCAAGGACCACATTGACAACATGGCTACTGCTTTGGCTGACTTCTGCAACCACTTCTTTGCCCCTGGAGTCTTCCCTTCCCCCCTGAAGCACTCCCTTGTATACTCTCTTCTTCAGAAACCCTCAGCCGACCCCTCCTGCCCTGCTAACTACCGCCCAATCTCCATCACTCCTTTCCTGGGCAAACTCCTGTAAAAACTGGCCATCTGCCAGCTTAATCTTTGCACTGAATTGGTTGGTTGTCTCCATGACCATCAGTCTGGCTTCAGAGCTGCCAAAAGCAAGGAAACTTCTCTCCTGAACATCCGTGAAGACCTGCTCTCCAACCTTGACTCCAATACCCCCTGTGTCCTCATCTTACTTGATCTCCCTTCTGCCTTTGACACGGTCAAACATGCCCTCCTACTCAACCATCTCCGTGATAACCTTGGCATCACCGATCAGGCCCTGGCTTGGCTGACCTCTTTCCTCTCTGATCGACCCTCCCAGGTCCAATTTGGGTCCTTCCTCTCCCCTATCTCTAGCTCTACATGTGGTATTCCCCAGGGGTCTAACCACTCTCCCTGGCTGTTCAACCAATACCTGTCACTTCTTGCCCACTGCATTGCCGCTCTCTGCCCCAACTCTTCAGTGCTATGCGGATGAAATTCAGCTCATGTTCAGGCTCCCTTCAGCCACCTCTTCTGCTTCTCTCATCTCTGACTGTCTGTCCGCTATCCAGGAGTGGTGTGCCACCAATGATCTCTGCCTTAATGCCAGTAAGACTGAGATTCTCCTCATCGGCACACCTGCTCCCTCCTTTCCTGTCACTCTCTGGCCAGTCTCTCTTGGCCCTCTTTCTTCTCCCACCTGTGAGGCTACACATCTTGGGGTCATCTTCGACTCCACTCTCTCCTTCTCTCCTCACATCTCTGATGTCTCTAAGATGTCACACTACCAGCTGCACCTCCTAAGAGGTATTCTTCATTTCTTCTCCTTTCCCCAGAAGATCAGTGAATCCAGAGCTCTGGTTCTCTCTATGCTGGACTAATGCAACAGCCTCTTTCTAAATCTGCCTGCTTCTACTCTCCGCTCTCTGCAACTCATCCTGAACAGGACTGCGAGACTTGTCCTTGGCCTCAAGCCCATGGATCGTATCTCGCCAGGACTGAAATCTGTGCACTGGCTCCCGGTGGCTGCGAGGATTAAGTTCAAAACCCTCTGCATTGTCGACAAGGCCTCCTGGGGCCTGGGCCTCAATACCTCCAACTTTCTCATCCTAAATATCTTCTTTCTTGAGCTCTTTGCTCATCCGCCTCCAACTCCCTCAGGGTCATTCACTTCTCCAAGCAACGAGTTGGTGGTATATCTCTTTCTTTGGCTGGATCCTCCCTCTGGAACAGCCTCCCTCGCTCCCTGAAACTTGAGTAGAACCATCTCTGGATCCGGAAGCACCTCAAGACCTTCCTCTTTGCTTCTGCTTTCTCTCCCCCTCTCCCCTGCTGAACTCTTGTCTGAAACTGCACTGGTCACCTGGCTGCCCTCTGATCTCGGGCCCATGTCCCATCCCCCGCCAGCTGCACACTGGCACTGCCTCCCGGGCAACCCCTGCACTTGGGGGCTGTTACTCTATCTCTACAGTCCCTACCAGCTCTTGACACTTGATGTCTGCACTTACCCCAGCACTTGCCATTAGCTGGCCTCACTTTTACCTACTGTTTTTATTTATGCTATTTATGTTTTACTGTTGATCCCATGTATTGCACTGCCGCCTTCACCTACCCACACTTTCCCTTTCCCCCTTCCCTGCATTTGCGCAATCTCAATGTCATCTAGCCTAGTAAGATCATTATCCCTGTCCTCCCTCTGTTCCCCCTCCCTTGCCTCATCACGCTTTGAAAGACTTGCATATAGGCGCATTATAAATTCCATATCATATCATATCATATCATATCAATTGTACAGCACTAAATATGAATGGGGACTTGGGAGTATTACCATTGTTGGTATGGGGCCAGCGCTGCAGTGATAACTGGGCCCTATGGGCTGCTGTTTTGAAGTGTGTGAGATGGTTTGCACTATTTGTTTTGGAAATGGATTAGAGGAAGTCATGGTAGAGTGAGAAAAAGGGCAGAAAGATGTATAGATTGGAAAGGAGAATTTTACTGTGTGAGGAATTTTGTTAAGTTTTTCACACATAGATGTTCGCTACAGGAGTGCAGAAATTCTTTTATGTATCCAAATTTACAGATAGAACTGTTTCCAATGTACACATGGATTTGATTGCTTTCCTCCCAATGGTACATTTTGTCAATTGTGCAATGCAGGTACTTGGCATACTTTCCTAATATACATGCAGTTTCCCTTTTTGCTGTGCATTCTGGGCATTTCACATAGGATCTGGCACTTGCATGTGCTATGCAAATGTTCCCAATGTGGTTTTTATTAAAAAAAAGAAACACAGGCAGTGGTGCTGAAATTGAAATATGTGGTTTACAGCTGTTATGCTAGTGGACAGTACAAGAAAACTGTGAAAGCAAACAGCATTGTAAGTAACTGTCAGTGGATGTGAGGAGATGGTACAAATGACACTATGAATATTTGGTAGGTTATGCAGGGCAAGTGGCAGGCACCCTGTTCAGATGCATGCATTCTATGGATTTGCTATGCTTTGGGAACATACATGCAGTTGTCATGTTATGTGTGCATTATAACACATATGCATACCTGTAGTTTGTGTTGATGGATATAGATGTGGATGAATCTGGAAGTAGTCATTTTGGACAGTACTTTTGGATGCAGGTGCTTTGCAATCCTAGTAGACCTGTGATCTGAGTGCTGAACAGCACATCTGCAGTGTTGTACTGAGTTGGTAGAGTTTGTAAGTGGTTTCAACCGAGCACACCACCTAAGTCAATGCCTAGTGTGAGATGTCCAGCTGGAACCTTTAATTATATATTTTTATATCTACAGTTCTTTTATTTCTGAATGATGTACCCTTATATCACGCCCCTCTCTTTGAATCCCCCCAGTCTCACTGAACCAAGAAGTAGGTTGTTTTGCAAAGTTAAAAGATTTATTTGATGATTTGAACAATATATATATCACACTTTGATGAATTATAACAATATCTAGATATCACACTTTTATGAATTTGAACAATATCTATACACCACACTATTAATATTTATACAATGATCAGCGTTGGATGATATTACAATGACAATCTGCAATCTCTTTAATCAATAGGAGTATGGATGACAAGAATAATGTACCATAGAATAAACTTTGTGTGGGTTCAATGAAATGCAATGATAGGAAATTAATGCAGCACAGAAATAAAACCTGATATGAATTCAATCAAATGCAATGTAATCACTCTTTCCCCCTGATACTACTCAATCCCCCCTAATATGCAATATAGAGATGGAAGGAGAGAAAACAGGTTTTAGGAATAAACACTCTTCAAATGCAGTTTCAATCCCAATTCCCCCAGCAAGTTTAGAGAAAAAGAGGAATGATTTTAAAACAGGTCAATTGCTTTTGAATGTGTCTTGCAATGAATGGGAAAAATGCTAAAAATGACTTTAATTAGTTTAAAGTGGATTCAAAACTAGTGGGAGCCGCTTTGGATAGTTCCAGGTAGACACTAGCAATGATGATTGAATGACTAGCAGATATAAAACTGAATTCAGAGGTTGAATGCAAAGAAATAGCTGTTTTACATGGAATGAAATTGAGCCAAATGCAGAATGAAATTGAGCCAAACGCAGAATCGCGGCAAACTTTTCCACACGCATTAAGCGCGATTGCGGCAAAACTATAAGGAGTTGAAATGCAGTTTTGGATTTGTTTGAAAGCTGGGGATGTTAGCTTCAATTTGACCCTTAAATGTCCAGAAGTTATGACGGTTTTAGTAAAGGTCGATTTTTCTTGAAAAGAGTCAAGATTTCAATTGAAAGATACGCTTTTGAAGATTACAACAAGGATTGCCTTTACACTAAGGGGCTATGAAGATGCGAGATACCAACGGTACAGCCACCAGTCCAGAGGTGCCTCTGTCTGATCTTTGCCCGCCGTGACACGTGCCTTCTTCAGCAACTATATTAGTGCAAAGATGATTTATCACTACAATTATCACAGGATAATATGGATGAGAGAAGGATTCAGGACAGACAAAAGAGATCTATAATGCAGTTCTGGATATGTGGGAATGGGTTGCATAGGATTACTTAAGGATCATAGATTGACTATGGACAGTTCTATGCTAAATACTCACAACTATGGTTTTGGAATAGGCCCGTCAGGATCTGGTCAAGGGTTTTGCACTGGAATCGGCTATCCACCGGACAGGATTCAGGCGCTTAGTTCTGCTCTCAGCAAGGCACGCTGGTCTCCTCACGGCCTCTTGGACTGGATCTGATGGGTTCAGCTCTACTGGTTTGGATCTCTGGGTTCTAGCAAATGTTCTTGGCAAGAAGCAGAAAAACAGCACAGCCTGGCTGTTCAATTGGTTGTGCCCCTTGGAAGTTTTGGGGTTAAAATCAGATTGCAAGATTTTAAAGGCCAGCTGAGAAGGGTTCAGCTTTGGATTTGGGCCTTCTGCTTTCAGAGTTCTGGAGTCTTGATCTGGGTTCTTCTGCAGAGCGCTTTGCCAGTAAATCAGTTGATGGGTGAATGTCTGTCTCTAGGTCCTCAACAGTCCCTATTTATGTATTTCTGAAAGGGGTGGGTAGCCTGATTAAACTAAGCCCAACCCTCTAAAAAGCCTATTGGTTAAGGTATTCCCTCTCTCCTGATTTGAGAATCATTATTTTTGCACTTCCCACAGCTAAGGAAAACAGATTTTTAAAGCAGTTCTGGGTTTCCCTTGCAATGCAGCACTGCTTTTTCAAGTAGTTTCATTTTACTCTGTGGGCAGCTCAATGATAGGGTTTGGCAGTGGTCTCTTGTGTTACCACTGACATAGGCAAAATGGATTGGTACCTATTTTTCAGGTTTCCCTGAGCACTTCTCAGCGATTTCTTTTCAGTGGCCATTCTGTTGTTTCTGATGCAATCAACGCACAGTGAGGTTGCAGGGCATAGACTAGTGGGTTAAAACATCCCACAAGCTAGATGTAGAGATCTTGGATGTAATTGGTGGATGGTTGAGGGACTGCTTACCAGTAGCTAATGAGAGAGTGCTGCAAAGTGTGAAGTGGAAAGGGAAGAAGGGCTGCCCCTGTGTTACGGGGTCAACGGACACTGCAGTTGTCCATGGATCACACGTGCTACATCTGGGGCATCTCAGCATGCCTGGCATGGAAATGGTAGTGTACTGTGTGGATTAGCCAATCAGGTATTAAGGGTGTGCTTTACAGGAAGGGAGGGTAATACTTTTTTCATTGCTGTGGTGGTTGTGTAGTGAAGATGACTGGAGTTATTGTATGTATACTGGGAGAATCCTTCCTTTGTTTGTGATCTGGAGAGGTATGCAATGGCAAGAGGTGTTTCTTCAGATCTTGGTTTTCCAAGCCTGGAGGCTTGATAGTACACTGTGCCAGACCCCAATTTGCAGGCACTGATTGCTCTTTGTAGAAACATGGCTACTTTTGGTAGTCCTGATGTTTTGATGGTGCACTGTGGAGGAGACCATTTGGGGTACATCAATGCCCCGAGTTTGATTCCTGTATTGAAGTTGTTGGTGGAGGAACTAATGCTGCTTTTCCCTAGTGTAATAGTGTTTTTTTTTCTGAAAATGCTACCAAGAGCACAATGGAATAACCCCAATATCTTTATTCCCCAGCAAAATGTTGAATGTGCATTGTTAATAGAGGCATGGGTATAGCTTTGCGGCGTGCTGAGATGTTTGTTTTCTCCAATGACAACATTGACTCTCTTAGTGTGCACTATTTTACCACAGATGGCGTTTTGTGGTCCATTATTGGAAACACTTGTTTCTTTCAGAATCTGAGGGATGCTTTGCAGAGGTTGATGTAAGTCAGTAAGGAGGAAAACAAAAGAACCCACCCAAAAATACAAAATAAAAGGTGTTTGTTTACAAGCAACTTAAAAAAAAATAAAAAAAGGCTCTTTTCAGAGACTCTACTAAAGAGAAAACCTCATATTCTAGTTAAAAGTTCTTTCCCCAACCCCATGAATTTCACAATATGTCAGCGAAAACCACGGTAGTTCGCGGATCGCGCATGCCATATCCGGGGCTTTTGAGGATGGCAGGCATGGAAATGGGACTGTGGAGGCCAGGGCATTGGTCAGTAAGGTTTCCTGGGTGTGGTGTGCAAGGAGAGACTGTGGCAGAAGGCCTGTTTGCTGAGAGGCGTGCAGATGGTTATGGCTATGGCTGTGTCTTTCAGGATGTAGAGTTTGTGGATTTTGGGGGACTTGTGATACATTGGTTGCAGGTGTATGCAGAGCACTGTAGAGTGGCCACACATCTTGGATTCCCTTGTGTGGATGTGCACTGGTATGGAGTGCGTGACATGAAGTGGCTGGATTTGCTTCCCCTTTGTACCACTTTGGTAACGCAGCATCATCCAGCCATTAAGCTATGTAAATACTAAATTATTATTATTATTATTGTTCATTGTGAAGGGAACAGTTTAGGCCATGTTACTGGAATCTCTCTGCAGTTTGCGATGAAGGAAGCACTTGAGAAAGTCATGGACATGTTTCCAAACTCTTGCGTCATTTTTTTGCCCATTGCCCAGAGACAGATATGGCTGCACTCTTCATCATCTGGTCCGCAAATGGAGAAAGCCAGACGCAATGTCAATATAAATAAATAAATAAATAAATAAATCAACCAATCAACAAGGCTGTTTGTGTATTTTTGCGAGATGTTGGTATGTCTTCCTTCCACAAAGAAAATATTACATTTCGTACCACCAACATTTTCCACAGAGATGGTGCCCATCTTACTGATGCTGGCAATCAACTTTTTTTGCGCAATATAAAAAATGCTTTGCAGCCATTCCTGCAATCATAGAAAGCATGTGTACAGTAGTGTTGGCCCTTTCAAAACTTCCAAGAACAGAAAAAACCCCAAAAGGTTCTTTTCAGAGCCACCACCTTGTCCTGGAAAAGAATGCAATGGTTTATATGCTGCCACCCCCTGAATGCTTTGGAAGTCCGTGGACTACCGCGCTGTCCACTGACTTCTCAGAATGCGCAGGGCCTGCACCATTTCATTGGCACTTATATTTTTAAAATGTGAAAAGTGACTCTGAAAAGAGCCTTGTTTATTGTTTTTGTGTTTTGTGAACATTTTTTAATTTTTTAAACATGACACACAAGGGAGGGCAGGGTGGGGTGGATAGGGAAGGAGCACCAACCACAGGAATAAGAAAGGGCAGATGGAGAGAGTTGGCTGTGCCTCATCACGGTAGGTGGCACTTTCCTTCGTGGTCCCGGACTGCAGCCTCAAAACCACTCCGGAACTGCTCACCCCTGCAGAGTACTGCGTTGAAGTACACACACAAAACAGTGACTTTTAAAAGGTAAGGATCTACTGCAGTGATTATTGCCTGCTAGGCTGCTGGAGGAATCCTCTGCCCCACAGGAGTATCCCTAGTGGTGACAGGAGCAGATGTTGAGGATGCTGTAGTGTAACTCAACCTACTACCCTGTTCGAAGGGGACGCCCATCTGAACTGGTGCTTTGTGGCTGGATCTAAGGTGTCACCGCATTCGAGGTACTCCCATAACTGTACAGCCCAGGTTTTCTGCAACTGAGTACCATGCTGCCTCATTGCAGCGAACCTTGGCTACACTATCCTTGGGCTTATCCCCAATGGTGGTAAAGAGCCTCCACCGCAAGACTCACGTCTGCAGCAGGTAGCAGGGACTTCCACTACCTCATCCACTTCGTCCACTTGTTCCTCCTCTGCATCATCATGCCCTTGGGAAGGTGGTGGTGGTGTTGGAGGTTGTGGGGATTATGATGCGGCGAGGGAGCAAGAGAGGTAGCCATGGATGCCATTGTCCAAGAAAAAGTAATCTGGAACCAGGAACAGACTGATCTGCAAAACAGCAGAAACACAGCAATGTGACAAATAGCTGAACAGCAACCTGCAGCAGTAGTCCTGGTCAGTCACAACCAACAGCAATGCCAACTGTAGCCAAGTAATCCAGCAATGTAATTCCAATAATAGCAAGTGCTCTGATCTGGAAATCCAAAAACAGAATGTGGAGCAGCACTGGGGTATTGCCTTTTATCAGGTTGATGGGGAGCACTTTGTGGACATACGCACGCTCCGCGGACACTTCGAACCCCAGGCTGGGCTCAACAAGTTCCAAAAAGTGTCCAGATCACCAAGGGCATGGTCTGGGACCTGTGTAAGGGTGAAGTTGCACAGTAAAACACCTTGGATTGCTCAGAAAAGCACTGTTTTGCTGTTCGGGGGCACAGAACCTGTTTGCGAATAAGGGCTGACGCTCATCGTGGGTGCGGTCACCTGGTGACATTGTGAACGTTCGCGAATGGGATGCCTGTCCGCAGGACACTTATTGCGCGGTATCCATTGTGCGCAAGTGCATAGGTGTCCTACGGACAGGGTTGGGGTCCCCAAACTAATTAAAAGTGCGACACACAGGCGGCGGACAGTTATGAACAGGGGATGAGATGCTCATGCGCCCAGGTGTCCAGCGGAACTAATGTATGTCATTGCTTTGCGGACATGCCAGATAGGCACGATGTTCATAGGACTCAGGGGGAGCAATGAGCATGCCCACGTCTGTCTGCCGGAAAAGGTTGGGGTCCCTGAAATATTTAAAGGTATGCCATAAATTTGCAGAAATGCCAGACATGCGTGTAGTCCTACGGACACCTCCATTTTGAATGCACACTACCCGGACAGGCATGGTGTCCGTAGGACACCTCCATTTTGATTCATTGCGGACATCCCGGACAGTACCGCACTCTGCAGACTTTTAACAGGGCTTTTAAAAAAGAAAACGCACACACACACAGCAACAGGTTACACATAGAACTTTATTTACACACATAAATACACACAATTAGGAAAGGGAAGGGGTAGCAGAAAGGGAGACAAATGTAAGACATCTCCATAATTCCCAGGAATCCAAGCAACAGTTATACTGGGAGGGACACAGTTACTTATTGTGATCACTGGAATCCCAGGCTGGTGAGAGGTATTTTACCCAGTCTTGATATCTTAATCATTGAGGGGGCATATTTCCTGTGTCCTGTTACCTGTGAACCTAAAAAGATAATTCATATCGAGAGAATGCCAGAAGGATACGTCTATGGGAAAACCTCAAGTAGTTGGACACCACTGGGCATGAAAGATCTTAATTTTAAATCATATTGTTTTACCTTGCACTTGCCCATCATTATTCAGGGTTATGAAGCAATAGATGTGTACTGGGTGTCATCAACCCAGCCCAGATATTGTGTGAGAGGAAGGTGACTTGTCGGTACCTGTAAATGGGCATTTATATTTTCATTTATATTTTATATAGGTTAAAGTTGTACCCTGTGTGGAATTCCAGATTGGATGGTTAAAAACCCTCAATCTCTGGGAATGTGATATTTTAACCAACTTTCAATAAGTTGTGAAAAATACATTAAAATGGTTTGAATGCATTTAGCCTGATATCACCTGACAATCGTAAATCAAAATCAGAAAGGAATTGTTTTAATGTTTTCAGTATATTACTGACTATCTTTGTGAACTCATTTTGATCAGACTTTGCCAAATCAAATGTTGTTTAGCCATTGTCATTTAAGAAACTAGTCTAAGGATCACACCATTTGGGATTGTTTTGTCCCAATTTACAAAGTGCTCTTCAATGGGATTTTTCCATTAAAGCACTTTTGTAAATGAGGCCCTTTGTTCATTTATTTCAACCTTCACCTAATCTGCTTTCAACTAAGAGCAAACAAAATCAAATGTGTTATGCTTTACCTCCCACCACCTGTAATTCTGCATTTTTTCTGATAACCTCCCTGATGTCATATCATTTGTTGTCAATAACTTCTCTTCTCTTCAGCTACGCAACATCAGGATTATCACGTATTTCATCTTTTTTTTGTTTTCGCTAGAAAAATAAGGATTACTAATAGTGTACTGTGATGAGGAAGAGTGAGGTGGGGTAGTGGGGACTCTAACTAGGAAGGGGAGATGGAAGTATTGGTGGACTGTGACAAGGAAGAGTGAGGTGGGGTTAGTGGTGGACCGTGATGAGGAAAAGTGAGGTGGGGTAGTGGGGGACTGTGATGAGGAAGAGTGAGGTTGGGGTATTGTGGGACTGTTATTAGAGGGAGGTGGGGCTAGTGGGGGACGGTGACAAGGAAGATTGAGGTGTTGGTACTGGGAGACTGTGACGAAGAAGAGTGAGTTGGGGTAGTGGGAGAATGTGCTGAGGAAAACTGAGGTGGATAGTAGGGGACTGTGATGAGGAAGAGTGAGGTGGGAGTATTAGGGGGGATGAGTAGGAAAAGGGATGAAAGACTACTATTGGGTAATGGGACGGGGAAGAGGGTTGTTGGGTAAAGGTAAGATTACCATTGGGTACTGGATCGAGGAAGAGGGATGTCGGGTAAAGGTAAGATTACCATTGGTTGCTAGGGCGAGGAAGAGGTGGGATAATGATATGGATTACAAATTGTGCACTGGGACAAGGAAGAGGAATGTTGGGGTAATGCTATTGATTATGATTGGGTACTGTGATGAGGGAGAGTGAAATGCGTCTAATAGGACACTGTGACAAGGAAGAATGAGGTGGGGTAGTGTGGAATTGTGATGGGAAAGAGGGAGGTGGGGTAGTGGGTAAGACTACCATTGGGTACTGTGGTGAGATAGAGTGGTGTGGGGGTAAAGACAAGATTATCATTCAGTACTGGGACGAGGAATAGGGAGCTAGGGGTTCAGGTAGGATTACCAATTAGGTACTGTGGCAAAGAAGAGGGAGAGGTGATAATGTAGAGATGTTCCCTGTTGACAACAGGAGTAAATGAAGGTCTTCACTGTTAAGTCATGTGAAAAGCTTGCCCATTAAAAATAAAGAACATTTTAAAGAAGCATCAGCTTCCCTCAATCTTATGTTGCACACTTTTATTTCAAAGCAATTTAAAAAAATGAATGCTTTTGAAGCACATTTTACAATCCCAAACATTAATAGCCCCTTCATACATCCCTCCCAAACATTTCAAATTAATTTTGGATGAAATGCATGAATTTTCTTTTATATTACAAACACAGATTGCTTCCTAAATTTACTCAAAACACCGCTTCCACTAATTAGCAATCACAACTCAATATATTATAGTATTGAAGTATATACTTTTTTTTGTCACTCAAAACAAATCGAGATCTAAAAGCTTGAAAAAACAAAACAAAACAAAACTAGACTGTCCCCAAACCCCAAACCTTCACAAATCATCATTTCTTACCCTGCCCACATGCTCCTGAGCCTCACAACTACCCTACTTTACAACCTTTAGATCATTTTAGGACATTTTCCAAAAACAAATCAAATTCTTGAATCTCGAATTGCTTAATTCCAGGTTTTCAGAAATACAAGCTTTGGCACATGCAATGCATCATAAATCGGTTTTTGGGTACAGGGTCACCACACTCTACACCAAAAACAAACTATTCAATGGGTTAACACTAAGCCAACATAGGATTTCCTACCAGCGCTTTGTGCCCGACTTGTTTCTTATTTGACGCAAATCCGTCCAGCTGTTTGATCTGTGCATTTGAGCACAAATTAGACATTTTCCCACATGGAAAATGAATTGAAAGGTGAAAAACTGCGTGTTTTTGATTGTTTATATTTGTTTAACTGTAACATGGATTTGCATAAAATGTTCTAGTTTTTGAAGGACCAGCCCCAAATCAGGTTTTTGAAATTTTGTGATGATCACTCGTATGGCTGAAAAGTTATCAGACATAGAATGTTTGCATTTCCTATAGAAGGTAGGTAGTTAACTATGTATAATGGTCCTGATTAACAACGCGTTTTTCATTAATAAAATCCTATTGAAAAACTCTTTATGAGCCAGAATGAATGTGTTTATTTCTCATTGTGATATGGCTTATAAAATACTTTCACACTAGTGTTAAACCAGTTTAAGATTATCTGAGGCTATCATACTTTTAGCTTCCTGGCTTTAGCTTCCTATCAGGGTTTTTTCTAAGAAAGTTTGATTTTCAGAGAAGTATACAGCACATATGGGGCAAATAAGTAATCTGTTTAATTCCCTACCTTTGTTAAATTGGATTTTCTTTACATGTTATTATATTTTTAAAACTCACCCTACGTGTAGGTTATTTTTCTCTTTACTGCCAGCCGAGGTACACCCTTCCAACTGCCATTCATAGGACCTTCAATACACATTGGGGTCTGATCAGCCAATATATATTAGAATTAAGCCTTAAAGACCGAGGAAGGGGCCATTATCATGGGATAATGTACACTTCTAGGTGAGGGAAGTTATTATCCCTAGCTACATTGACTCTGCCCGAGGTCTATATGGCTATAAGCATGTCTATAAATTAAAATAGTTTGTCAATATGTGTCCAGTTCTGTTGGTTATGGCATTTCCCCGGATCTATGTGAATACTGCGAGAAAAGCAACCTGAGTCCCAAAATTCAGTTTTCTTCTATTCGCACCTTTCAGCACAATCATAAGTGGGGGGAGTGACCCCCCTGGCCCAACGTACCCCCCTCAAATGATGTATTACCCCACAACACCCCCCCCATAAGATTGCACTGAAATGCACAGTAACGTTTGGGCATTTTGGGATTTGGGATTTTGGGCTGCAAATTTATTGGCCGATACCCATTTACCATACCTCTGCTAAGGCTGCTCCTGGCAAGAATGAAAACACGAATTCCCACCATCATGGCCACTTCTGGGAGCTCTTTTATGGTGGTACATATTGGGAGGTGCTGGCCCCCTTCATGGGTATTATTGTTTCGTCCCTCTGGACTGCCCACGTTCAGGGGTATTATTTCTGCCTCCCTAAAGTGCGTGTTACTTGCTCCCACACTTTTCCCCTGCTGCCAGCACTAGGGACCATGTATGAGGCCTCTATTGACATGTACCTGAGGCAGCCTGGGGTGGTGGGAATGACAATTTCTGGCAGGCATGATGGGTTCTGCCTTTAGAATGGTGGGGCTGTGGTCTATACCAATAGTTATAAACGAGTATTGTGAATGCTGGAGAGGAGGTCAATAATGACTTCCATCTGCTAAATAATATTAGCATCCTGGAAGGAAGTGCTGGCCATTCAGGATGCTCAGCACATGGCCGTATTGTATGGTACAAGCCTGCATTCTGCACAGCCTGGGTAGGCATTTTTCCCTCTTCCCTTCCCTTCCCCACTCTTCCTGCCCCCTCCCCTCTTAGCACCCGTGGAGTTACTACACTGGTGCTAAGAGTGTGTCTTTTTATTTATTTTAAAGAAACTCACCTTTGCTGTGTGGCCCAGTACAGTGCAGTGATGTCCCCGAAGTCCATTTTCAATGTTGATGACATCAACATTGAAAACGGACTGTCAACCTTGATGAAGATCCGGGGCCACGCAGAAAAGATACGTTTGTTTTTTTGTATTTAAAAAACCACCATTAACACCCGTGTAGTCAACTACAAGGGTGATGATGGCAATATTATCCAAGGCAATAGGGCGACCCTGTCGGTAACTGCATCACCGCCCGATTTAAGGGAGCCTCACTTTGCTCAGCCCCTTAACATGGACAGTGGCCTGTTACTCACTGGGTCGGTCCGCTGCCTGACTTCTGGCCTTCCTCATTAGGCACATGCCCTACACCCGCAACCTCAGTCATGTATTTAGGTGTCCTGCTTTCTTTCTCCCTTTCCATGGCACCCCAGGTGGCATCTGTATGCAAATCTGGGCATTTTAAACTGCAGATTCTGCAAAAGGTGCTCCCCTTTATTCCTATTAAACAATGTGCTCCTGTGGTGGCTGCCCTGGTCCTGAGCACCACAGACTACTAAAACTCTCTTTACTTAGGTCAGCTGAGCCACCTTACCAGACACCTTCAACTGCTCCAAAACTCTGCTGCTCGAGCGGTGATTCACCCTCCTCCTCGTGCTCACATGACCCCGCTGCTCAGACAACTACTATGGTTGCCAATTGAGAAGCGCATCCTCTTTAAATCTTTGTGCCTGGTACACTGCGCTTTCTACAATCAAGGCTTTTCACCTACAGCTGCAGCAGACCCCATACCTATCACCTGTGTTGTGCCACAGGGCTCTTGTGTCTCTCCCACACTGTACAATATATTTACCAAGCCCCTTTTCGATGATTTGGATCATCTCGGTATCAGCTACACGAACTATGCAGATGATACCCAGATCCTCCTTCTGCTTTCAGGAGATTATGGGAAGGATTTGGCCTTGGCGAATAGAGTGTACATCATCATCCAGGCATGGATGGCCACACATGGACTATGCCTGAATGATGATAAAACTGAACTCATTATCCTAGGTACTACCACCAGCTTAAAGAAATTAGGCCCTGCCTATTGTTCCTTCATGATCGACGGCAACAGTATCAAAGTAGGACAAGAGGTTAAAACACTAAGCTTCTACTTGGATGCTACCTTTTCCTTCAACAGACAGGTGAACTCCTTAGCCTCTTCCACGCCTTCCACGTGCAAACTGATCCGCACAGATAACCCTTTCTGTCCGACACCAGCTGCTTGACCCTCGCTAGAGCCCCCATACTGTCCCGCCTGGACTACTGTAATGTTCTCTATCTGGGATCCTCTAAAGCCATCACCATCAAACTTCAAACTCTCCAGAATAACGCTCTTAGAGCGGCACTGGGTATCTCCAGAAGAGAGCACATCTCAGTATACTGCCAACAGAATAATTGGCTCTCTATCAAAGACAAAATTCTCCTAAAAACTGCCTCACTCACAAATCCCTCAATAACGCGGCCCCTATTTATTTGATCAACAGATTTCATAGACAGACTTCCCTGAGACCCAAAAGAATAGCCTATAAAGGCTGCCTATCTGTCCCCAACTTCAAAATTTCCACTATAGGGGGTCACAGCTTCCCAGTGAAAGCAGCTAAACTGTGGAACTCTCTACCGCCAACTCTCAGAATGGACTTGCCCTATCAGAACTTCCGATCTAAGGTCGTTTTATGGTTGAACATTTAGGCCCCTAACACTTGCAGTTGCATAGTCCTTTTTACTCCTGACATCTATACTTATTGTATTGCCTATTGCCTGTACGTACTGCTGCCTATCTGTATATATATGTTCATAATCTTGATATTACTTCCACTGTGTGTACCTATATATTTTTGTTGTTGTAACTAAGCTTCGCAATCTCATGTAAATGTTGCGTACTGTTACCTGAGGGTATGATTGCGCATTACAAATAAAACAAACGAACAAACAAACAAACAAACAAGGCTCCGAATACATACGGGAAAAATGTTCCCGCTAAGTGCCATCTCAGCCCGTGCGCTCTCAGTCAGCTCTTCTGATTGCTGTTCCTCGTATTAGGTTGTCCCGGATGGGCGGTCGTGCCTTCTCTGTGAGGGCTGCTAAAACCTGAAACAGTCTTCCCTTTCAGCTCCGTGCCAGCGAAAACCATCTGGCTTTTCATTGTGATCTCAAGACCCATCTTTTTTAGTTCTTGCTGCTGCACCTCTCTGACTACCCTAGCATCAAGATAACTCCGGGTGAATGTCCGCTTTAGATATGTTCTAACATAACAACATAACAAACATTAATATCACCTCTTTATGCACCTCACATTAACAACTCGGTCATTTAACAATGAGAATGAAAATTAAAACTGGAAGATGGCAGGAGTCTGGTATTTTGGATTGGCTCCTTATTCACCTAACCAAGAGACATGAGCTTTTTTCATGCTTTACTTTGGACAAAAGGTGAACAAACCAAGTGTGTTTGAAACACAAACACAGAGTTTGTTAGTCATTTCTAACAAACTTTATCATTATAAAACATCTGGTATTTTTGAATACTGGATATTTTACCACTCTGCCAAACTATGAGTTTAATACATGACACTCATCCTTTATGCCTGCTTTTGTGTGGTGATAATTACTGTAATACAACAGCATCACTGCATGCAGTAGTGACCTCATGCATTAATTACCACATGAGGTAGTAAAAAATCCCCAGAGAGTGCAATGGGATTCCAAAATGAACAATAACATTTGAGTCCATGGGCCTCATTACGACCCTGGAGGTAACCGTGCCGCTTTTTGCGGCATGGCTACCCCCATTTCAGGTACCGGGTCCGGGTTCTCTGAATGGGGAAATACCGGACCATTTCGACCTTGGAGGGCCCCGTATTTCCCCATTCAAGGAACCCAGACCCAGTAAATCCCCATTCCCATTTGAGCCCCCATAGGGCTCAATGGGAATGGGGATGATGCTAACAACAGGCTCGTTAATGACGGGCCTGTTGTTAGCATCCTGGTGTGGTCCCGCGAGCAGACCATGTAATGAGGCGGTAGGGGGTTAACGGGGCGGGCAGCTCTACCGGCCCCGTTAAGCCCCTACCGCCAGGGTCGTAATGAGGCCCCAAGCCTTGTTATCATGCAGACTTGTAAAGTTACTTAAAGCTTGCTGCATGTGTTAACATAATTACTGCTTTACAGAATTGTCAGAGGACTTACCACGAAAGCTGTAATCAGGTTCCTGGCTTAGTTTAGAGTCATTTAGAGTTAGGTGGTGTGGTAAAAAAAGTGGGGATAAGTGGATTACAGTCACTTTTAGCACAGCACCAAATTAGAGTTTAAACTGAAACTGGTAAAAACACCTGGTTTTATATGTAAGACATGTCCTCAGAACACAACAATTATCAGGTATGGTAATTACTGTACGTTGTAATTATTGCGTGTGTTAATATGCAACCACCATGGAGTCCTATGGCACCCCAAAATGACGAGTAACTGAATGGTCTTCGTGACTCTCAATCAACGCATCCCCTAAAGGTATTTGAGTTTGGCAGTATTTCCGTAGGAAATACTGCCAAACTCTAAATGAGGGACTGGAGATTCTGTTTGCATATACAAGTTTAAATGAAAATGTTTAGAGACTTGCCCATTTTGGTCACGACCCTCTTTGTAAGACCACACTGGTGTTCATTCACGGGCAAGCAACATTTTTGGTATAATGTTATGAATTAAAAATATGTCTTTATTTCACTGATGCTCTGTATTATGCCTGGACACTTTCAAGCTTAGATTCAAACAGATACTTTGAAGAGCAGCCTGGGGTTGGTGGAATCAAAGGCAGGGAATGAGTAGGAGCACACATTGTCCGAATGAATCACGAAGCGTGCACCTGTGAAGGGAATTCTTTGAAGTTAAGCATGTGTTTGACTTTCAATGCTGATGCGTCATGGTTTTAGGGAATCACCTTTTTCCTGGTCAAATCTCAAAGCTCTGTCAAAATACAGATCTGAACAAGAGGATCCTATGGGGGCTCTTGTCAGGTAAGCACATTCTTCTGACGTTCTTTTTCCACTAATCTGGTAATGTAGCTGGACATGATGGTGTTCTTTTAAGTGAGGAGGGGCACATTAAAATGCTGTGCACTGGCAGTGCAGTGGTTTCCAGATAGCACACAATGTTCAGTGTCAATAAGCACAAGGCTAAGCACGCTTATGTTTTTGACTGTCTTGGAGATGTGGGGAACAACATGTTTTATGTTATTTTTTATCTTTCTGTTCAATGTAACAGGTGGTGTAGAGTGCTCAAAACATGCATAATGTGAGATGAGTATACAACGCATGTTATAGCACATTTAATTGGAATAAAGCAACATAAGGCATACCTAAATGCATTACACTTGTTTTAAAAAGTTCCCTTGGGATTTATGAGGAACTGACATTTGGCAAGGGTGAAGACGCTTTGGATTTTTATTATTTTTACTAACTGATAAAATTATGGGGGTAATTCCGAAAGGGTGACCTGCTAACCACCCCCCTTTCATAAACAGCATTCCAAAACCATAACACACACCTTTGCCATGTTGCATCAGTCTTCTGATCTGTCCTTCTTGCTCTCCACTGGCACAGAGCAGGTTCAGAGGTCACAGGTACCCTATTTGACAGCTGATGTGACAGCCAGGTCACTGCAGTGTAGAGGTTGCCTTTAAATTTACACCTCTGTTCTAAATTCAAGGGTTATGATAAACCCGGCCTCGTGGTGGCAAGCTAACTTGAAAACATAATCCATACACTGTACGGGTCAGTGGTGGAGAGTTTATCTAATTATTAATAGATACATCTGATTCATATCATACATGTATCAGCACTGGGATCACAGCTCAGCTGTTGAAGGGTTATGTGTATTCTGTTCAGAAAGCGGTCCCTTCCAGACTCACAGGACCAGACTCTTTGATCCTTTGTGAGGTCAGCTAACACCTCCTTCCAGCCCAGGAACCTTCAGCAGGTCCTGTCATGGGATTCAAGAATCAAAGTGCACACCCAACATAAAAGAACTAACCTCACACCAGGGTGTTGCATACCACTGGGCCTTTGTTGCATTGGTTCAAAAAGTGGATAGGGTTAGTGCAGACAGAGGAAGTTCATCAAAAGTGGGGACGGGTTCTGTCATCTTGCTTCTCTATGTTCCTCACTTTCCTTCCTACCTCCTCCCCTTCCTTTAGCACAAAACATTTTGGGTCTGATGCAAGAAGACAGAGACCACATGTCTCAAGAACAGTAAGTGGACCCCTTTAAATAATTACCTGTGGTCGTTTTCCCATTGAGAAGGGGGTCTACTACTCCTTCTATGATTCATCTTTAGACTTCAACCCTTCAAGAACAATTTGTTTAGACAATGTTGGGAGAGCTGTCTTATCCAAAGTCCTCTACCAGTGAAGTGAAGGCAGAAGATCTAGAGCAAGACCTGCCCCTCTCCCAGCTACAGCAAAACAAAAGAGGTGATGGCTGGAAGGTTCAGAATTAATCTTCACCTCTGGCATTGCTCTGTGAAACCCTCCAGAGGGATCTATGTGATCACTGCGCTGCCCATAACTGCGACGGACAAAATGCCAACGCCAGTTACAGTGTGGCACAGTGATCATATAGATCACTGTGCCCACTTCAACGGCCTGCTTTTCCCTTCCCACCCCCACCCTCAACTTACCTTTTACGGCGGCACACTTCTGTGTGTGCCGCCTGCACCTTGCTATCCCTGCGGCGTCAGCTCCTCCCACTAACGTGTCGCAGTAACTCGCAGTAACTGCGGGGGTGCACAAATGAGGGTGACATTTTTGTATGATTCCCTCCAGACCATCGTTCTTCACCTGCCAAGCTATTTTTAAAAGGTAAAAGATCATATGCAAATCAGGCTTGGACCCACCCCAAAATGGGCAGTCCAGCCCAAACTGCTTTGTCACATCCCTTCTGCACAAGACCGCAAGCATCCCTAAACATTATTTTCAAAGTCCTCCATCAGTGAGGTGAAGACAGGTGATCCAAGGCAGATGCAAGGACTGCTCCATAATCATTCCAAAGGCACATCGGGGGTGACCTTCTGCTGGAGCAATACCTCCTCTCTTCCAGCTACAACAGTACCTACGACCTCACAGGAGGTGAAGGACTCCTGCAGATGTTTGCTAGACTCCCCCATGTTTTAGGAATGTGAACAAGGAACTATATTGTCCCTGGGCCCTACATTAGGACTCACAGCATGATGAGATCCAAGACAGTCAGGATCCCTGCTTTGCAGCTGTTGGAAGTGCTACAAGCACTGTTCAACACATTCAAACCCTCAAGATCATCCAGAGATGCTTTTGTCACTCTCCCGATTTTAGAGCCACTGTGCTGCACTCTCAATCCAGTTTACTGCCAGCTGAGAACCTCGTTACCTTGGTACCTTGGTTTGAACAAGAAGCTCATCACTGCAACTACCTCATTCGAACCACCCTTACTATCTTTGAGTCCCACTTCAAACCACAGCAAAAAATCAGTTTGACCCCCACTCCACACTGCTCCCCACTTGTAATCTGCAACTGCCACATTTGAGCCTGGTTCGAACCACTAACACAGCACCAAGAAGCCTGGTGTGATGCCTTCAAACTGCCAGAACAGTGAGAAGGTAGTTAAGGATCCTATTTCCCCACGCCCCTGTCGGTCCAGCTTTTGTATGTAGAGACTGGTTAGGTCAACTTTAATCCTTTTTCTCGCACTAGAACATATCCTTTTACAGAAATGTTAGTTTTTTATTGCCTTTGTGGCTATATAGTTTTCACTCCCCTCCTACACTTTCCACCTTGGACCCATACCTGCAACACACTCAATTGTCCCCACTCTTCTACACTCCATGCACTGCCCCCCCACTCTTTCAGTGCTTTTTTCCATGCAACCGTATCTGAGACTCATTGTTTTACTCATACAGCTTCATCAGTTGACTATAAACTCTTTTTCTGGAACCCAGTGTCTCATTTGTGTGCAGTAGTATCCTACCCTGCCCTCCTCTCCATTGCAGCTATTGTCTCCTCTTCACCCATCCCTGCCTCATTCCTTTCACCTCTGCAGTAATGTTCCGATTACTTAAAGGTAATTGTCATAGCACTAAGTCCTAGTATTCCTTTCCCCACTCCTTGCTTACTTGAGGCAAAGTCTCTCAAGGCAAATTCTATCAAATACCCTTTTCAACTATTTAAAAGACAATTGTAGGAGCTACCTCAGTCCTTCTACTATGTTTACTGATTTTTGTGTGTGACTAATAAGATCCTCCCAACCCACACACATTCCGATTGATACCCAGCTGATGTAGTACAGGATGGGGGCTGGGACTGTGGCGAGGAAGACTAGGATTGGTGTAATGAAGAAAAAGAGTAAGTAATCAGTTGATTACCCCTCATCTTTTTCTCCACACCATGATCTTTACTTATATGAGGATCTACCAAGAAGTCACCGATTAAGGCAATACTACTGTCACTGCACAACCCTTAAGTGAGTAGAGCACAAAATAGTGGCCAGTACTGCTGTGCCCCAATTAGAGAGCAGTGACCTATCCCTAGCCCTATATAACAGCGACCACGCCCATGGGCTAAGCCCACACAACTTCCAACTAGCTCATATACTCCTAAAAATATGATTCCATATAGGTGGAATGCCACTGGACCAAAGCGGGCATGGGTGTAAAAGGCGCCAAGAAAGCTGAGGAAAGGCGCCTCTAGCTCCACCCGCTCCATGAGGAACATGAAAGTAAGTGACTCTTAATACAGGCGAAGAAATTCTGAAGGCAAGGTCTTAAATAACCCTGAGACTATAAAGGAGACAATGCAAGTCAAAAGGATACTCGTGGGGGTCATAACTGATTCCAAAGTCATACATTAAATAAAGCAATTTCTTGTGGTGCTGTTGGACCTGGAAGTACCTTATACAAGAGGGCAATCCCTGACCCTGCAGGGGAACTGGGGTAAACTATGCAAACACAAAACATTATTCCCACCAGGAATGGTTTGATAAACCATAATTATTCATGGGCTATTAATAATATGCATGGGCTATACCTCATGGAAAATATTGCTAAGCAATCTTCTTGATCCCCAAATCATCAAGGTAGCAACATAACCTATATGCACACTGTCTATCACATGGAAATGGCTAATCCCTACTTTCACACACATCCTGGAAGCTGGTATCCCCACAAGATACATCATAGATAGGACCACTAAGGGAAGACTGGCAGAGGACTTGCTATTATCTTAAGGCTCATGGGCACGCGCACTCCACAAGCACACCACCCACACGCATCCATGAACTCCTCACTTGCCACTTTCCACTCACACACTCTGAGACAGATACCTTAACTCTGCTTTACTGACCATCCAAACCAACAGGGACATTCTCGATGAAATCACAGCACTCACCCCAACAGAATCAATCGACAGCACAACTAACATCTTCCTTGGAGACTTGAAACTGCATACGACCCAAGCCACCAAGACAACTCAATCACTGTTATAGCTTCTAGTGCCTTCCAGTTCACCTCCAATGCCCAACTACTACATTACTTCCTCCTATCCTGCATGTTTGCCAATGGTTTGTTCAGGTAATGAAGTACTTCAAGACTAGTTAAACACACTTCTGGTTAAATGCACCTCTTGATTTTGTTCACATATTTATAATGCAGTGTTCCCTCCCTGTCAATTTCTCAGGGTGCGTCACGACACCCTCGTTCAGTTCCACACATTGCAAGCTCTAAAGCATGGTTCTGTACACATTTCACATATTTGGTAAAACAAAAATGTGAACTGTCCTTTTGTGGCAAGAGAGAGCCCAACGCCCACTGACCTTAACTTTCCTTCATTTCCCCCTCAGGAGATGGAGGACATTCTCGAGCTTAGAAACCTCTGGGTATTAAGTGCATTGTAAATAGCCAATTGTACTTATAAGCTAGAGGGGATGTTTCCTACAGCAGCAGGTTTGTTGTTGTTTTACAGTACGCTGTGGCCTTTTATTCTGGTGTGTTTCCTTTCATTGCCTCTCCTCCTCAAATCCTTTTAAGTCGATTCAGTGCAGGTTGCCCTTGACCCTCACGCAATAACTTAAAAACGGGTTGGCGGCTGTGCTTTAGATTGAACTCTGAGGGAAGGTATTTTCCAGAGATGAAAGTGACTCATGATGTATATAATTCGCCTCTGCCTGATACCCTTGTAACTAGCCAGGTAGGAACCAGCTATGATAGTGGCAATTCCTAATCAATTTCAGCACCCTTTGCACACTCCTACATCTTGTCATCAGAATGCCAAGAGCATTGAAAGAATGACCATGGTGGCTGGGCAGAGGAGGCAACTTTAAGCGATCTGCAGGACAGCACATCACCTAACCACTGCCACTACCTAGCAATGACAGATGGAGACAAGTGGAGGACTTTGCAGCATAACTAATCCAACCCAAGAAGTCCTAGATCAAGGCCTGCCAGGAACTTGCAGTGGCAACAAAGGAGATTGCAGGAGAGCTCCTCAAGCACAACCAGAGCTTACTGTTGACATACAAGCTCAAATCTGGTTAGCAGGCTGCCATAGAGGGGTAACTGTTTGTTTTAATTTGTACAGGTAACCATTAGAAGGTATTATGTCACAACATAACGTGTGTATGCATCAATATGCTGAAGATACACAGCTTTATACTACAATGTCCTCTGCTGGTGACCTAAAACGGCTTGGGGAATGCCTTCATGTTCTTCAAACGTGGATGACACTCTTTTAAAGTTGAATGCGTCTAAAACAGAGTTTTTAATATTTTCAGACTTCTGCTCATTTTGGCGTCTTTACCACTGGAGCTTGCACTCTCATATGGCTGCCGTTCCCTTATTCTCTCGTTTTTTCACGTCTCCTTTCATTCTCTTTGTTCCTTATGGCTTTACCTATGCCCCCCCATTTCTCATCTCACCCCCCTCCTTTGCATTCATCCTACAGGAACCTGTCCAATCTTACATTTTGCCCTCTCTAAAACGCGCTCTCCCTTTCTTCAAAAACTCATTCTGTTCTTGATATGTTCTTCCGACTTCATTCACAGTTTTTATGCTTTACTGACACCTGGACCTCCCCTATCAACACTACTACCCCTGTTGCTCTTGGCACCACTTTTATGGCCTTTAAACAAACCCCTCACCCATCTGGCCGAGGGGAAGGGGATGGCATTCTCTATCACTTTTCTTTCTCGTTTTCTTCTTCCCCCGATCTTCCTACATTTTCATCTTTGAGTACCTGTACTCACTCTTTGAAGGTCCTTTTTCTGTACCTTTCTTTTTGCTATACCATCCTCCTGGCCCTGTTACCTTCTTTTGTGAAGACATTGACACACTTCTTTTGCCTGTTGATACTCTTCTTATCCTCCTTGGAGACTTCAACCGTTCATCTTTTGTCACTCACTCCTCTGTCCCACTCATCTCCATTCTTGACACTTACCATCTATCTTCAGTCCCCTCTCATCACTCTTGCATCTCTGGTTCCTCTCGACTTAATTTGTTACTATTCACTTTCTACCACTTCTTTTCCTCTTCTTTTATTCCCACTCTCTAGCTTCCTGCTCCCTCGCCAACGTACTCCTTTCTTCACCACGATCTTCATGCATATGACTCCTCTCTGTTTATTTCTACATGTACTTCTTCACTCCCTTCCCTACAGGATATTGCCTCCCAGCCTACTTACTCTGCTGCCTCCTCTCTGTTCTCCTCCCTTTCTGCGTCACTTGACTCTCTACATCCGCCAATTCCCCTTTCTCCTACCCGGAATCCTCCTCAGCCATGGCTTACTTCCCAACTACGCTCTCTACAGCGTGATCTTCACCAAGCAGAATGTGGTTGGCGCAAGTCATTTGCAGCCTCAGACTCTGCTACCCTCTCCCCTCTGTGTTTGATACTGATCTTCTTTAAGCTTAAAAACCTATTACTCTGAACTTCTTCATTCCTGTTTCCTCATCGTCTTTTCCTAACTTCATCTCACATCCTGTCCCCTCACCTCTTCCCTTTCTGATGATGACCTAGCCCTGTATTTCTCTTCCAAGGTCACTCTTCTCCAAAACACTATTCTGTCCTCTCTGTCTTCTCACTCTTCTGCTTCTTTGACTCCAGCCTCTGTTTCTCTATCGTCCTTTGTCTCTCTCGCTCTGATTCTGATACTGTTGCTTTGATGGCCAAGGCACACCCTAACTCAGCACCCTCAATCCTGTTCCATCCACTCTTATCTTAAAAGTCTACCATCTACTTCCTCTCTTTCTTACTGCTCTGTTCAATACCTCTCTCTCTACCTGTTTTTCCTCCTCTATTCAAACATGCCACTATTCTTCCCATTCTTAAATAATCCTCTCTGAACCCTTCTCTTGCTTCCAATTTCCATCCCATCTCTCTTCTCCATTTTCTTTCCAAACTCCTTGAACGTGCTGTCTATTCTCAAATGTCATTCTTTATTTTTCTGAACTCTCTGCTTCCCGATTTTCAACCTGCCTTTTGCCCCCATTACTCCATTGAGACAGCTTCACTCTCTGTCTCTAATTCTCTTCTCTCAGCACGCTACACTAAACACTCCTCTCTTTTAATTCTCCTTGATCTGTCAGCAGTCTTTGACAATGTTGCTCACCCTCTTCTCCTTTCCTCTCTTTCTTCACTGGGTTTCTCCGGCTTTGTACTTAATCGGTTTAAATCCTATCTTTCCAACCATACCTACCCTCTTTCTTAGGCTGCCAATGTCTCTCCATCTCTTCGTCTCACGTGGGCCTTCAAGGCTGTGTCCTGGACCCCCTCATTTTTTCACTATACAATTGACCTCTCGCTGCCTATTATCTCTTCCTTGCCATCATTTCTACGCTGATGACAGTCAACTTGTTCTATCCTTCCCCTCCTTCTCATCTGAGATTCATGGTTCTATTTCATCCCATTCAATCATGGATGGCAGCCCATTACTTGGAATTAAAGTCCTCCAAAATAGAGGTTCTGTTCTTTCCTGCCTCTTCCATCCCACCACCTCTCCCCTCAGTTTGTATTTCCTTTCCTCCTGCTAATCTACCTATCTTTTCTATTGATCGTAATCTTGGCATTTACTTGGATTCCTCTCTTTCTTTCATTTACCGCATCTCCTCTCTATTCTTGGTCACACCTTTTCAATATCCTCAAAACAATATCTTTTCTTTCTTTTCATGATACCAAACTTCTAATTTCCTTTCTCATCTTTTCACAACTTTTCTATTGCTTGTCCTTGATGTTTGATCTCCTTGCCTCCCATTTATGTCCACTTAATCAATCTTCAATTCCTCAATTTGTCTCTTTTTTCTTATCCCCTCGTGACTCCATCTCTCCTGCTCTTTCTTCTCTGCGCTGGCTTCAATTCCATTCTCGGCTCAAGTTTAACTTTCTCTCTTTAGTTTTTAAATCACTCTATAATCTCTCCCCATCTCTCTTCAATTGTATCTTTTTATTCCCCTACTCGAGCACTTCACTCACAATCTCTCTTTCTTCTTACCGTCCCTCACTCCCCCCTGCGCTCAGCCCCATTTGTGTTCCTTTCTTTCTCTTAGCCACACTCCAGTGGAACGCCCTCCCTCTGATCTTTCGCTCTCTCCTCTCCTACTCTTTGTTTCAAATCCACCTTAAGGATCCTCTCTTATCTTCCTAATTGGTTTTACCTGCTTCCTCCATGTTGACATTTTAAGCACTGCTTTTATCCTGAACGGTGCTTTGGTATAAAGCGCTCTAAAAATACAAATAAAATGCAAAATAGACTCTACACCAAATCCTGCATTTGATGAATGGTTTTGTTTTGCAAACATTTTAGGAGCTCCTTTAGATTTTGCCAACTATGCCAAATCATTAGGTTTCACCTTAGATTCCTATCTATCATTAATGTCCGGTTATTAATTCACTGGTGAAATTAGCAAATTATCATTTATTTTCACTAAGAATTGTGAAACGCTGCCTGTCCTAGTCCCATTTTCGTTTACTTGTGCAATCTTTAGTTTCTTCATGTATTGATTTTGGGAACTCACACTTAATTGGTCTCCCTAAATCCTCATTGCCCCCTTTAAAAGCGCTTTTAATGCTGTGGCTTGTTTGGTTCATGGTGCAAACCAATTTGACCATGTTTCCCCAAGTTGAAAGTTTGCACTGGCCTCCTATTTACCAGAGAATTATTTTTAAAATATTGTGAACCACATTTAAAATCCCTTACTTTCAGAATCCTTGTTATTTATTTGTTTGATCATTTTAAAATTTCTGAAGGTATCCGAGGTCTAGTAGTTGGGAATCTTTAAATCTTGAAGTCCCTAGATTTAAAATGTCAATAACCTTGAACCGTCCTTCTTCAGGTGCAGTTGAAAACTGTCGGAACACACTTCATATAGACATACTTTTTATTCTAGATTACCCGACGTTTCAGAAAGCTCTACAAACCTGGTTATGGAATATTGCTTTTTAAGAAATAGTTTTTTTTCTTCTGGTTTCTTAATGTCTGCCGTATTTGTATATAGAAGGTTCATGTTATGTCATATTTTGACATTTTTTTAGCATTGAAGCTTTTATATCTTTTAGGATCCAGATTCTGTTTCTAATGTACACATTTTGGGCAGCAGCGTGCCAATTACGACAGTAGTGCCAGGCATGGATTATGTCTTCACCAATAGCAAACTCTTAATTTGGGGTGTTTATTTGCATAAAGAGTCAGCCATCCCACGTGCAGGAATTCAGACAGGCCATGCAAGACTGGAATGGGACACAGGGAGGTGTGTATTTGCTAGTGAATCTGTGTGTGCCACTCAGGAAACAGAGGGTTGGAATTGGAAGGACATGTTGCCCCACGACATGGGGTTGGAGTCATGTCTGACATGGTACTGACCATGACTGCTTTAGAGCTAAGCATGTTCAAAAAGAGAGGATGTAAGAATAATGTATGTTCAGGGGTGGTGGTGTTGTGGTACTGAGAGCTGTTACTATAAAGTGTAAGCCTTCTAGTATGTGGGGAAGAGTGTGTAATTGCTATTGTTAATTGCATATGTGATTAAAGGTGATAATGTGAAAAGTAGAGGTGTGTTTGTCATTTACTCCATTGCATCCAAGTGAAATACCCTCTGATCAGTCGGTTCCATGTATGGAAGGCAGTGGCAGTGAACTCCCATGGTGGACCAGCAAACATTGCAAACATCCAAATGTGTAGCTCATTCTATAAGTGTTGGTAATGTGAAAGGGCCTCATTTTTGAGCTCCCTATGTAGGGGAGATCTGTTACATTTGGACTTTGGTGCACACAGGTCCCCCAGGCATAATTTTCATCATTTACACATCAGAGTGTGTGTAAAGTAGAAGCGTAATTGCCTTTACTGCATGCACCCTTTTGCAATCTGCCATGCAAATTAAGTAAACGCTGCTTGCCATTTGCTCATGGCATGCAACGTTTACAATGGATTTTTAGGGGGTCTGCCTGCTTTTTGCTGGTGTAAAAAGCAGTGAGAGTCCATAGGAATCCATAGCGTATACAGCAGCATGAAAATGTTGTGATGGCATAAATGCTGGATTACTTTAATGGAGGAGAGGAAGTGGATGACGGAATCATAATTTAATGTCTGTGCTCCTCTTCACCACGGAAATTAATTCAAATATGGAATAAAGTGAAATACTTACCGAAAATGTTTGCATGCATTTTATCCATACATTTCACGCTACGCTGTATCCTGTATCGAACATTAACACTAATGTGGTTTAATGTACATCATCAAAGTGTTCTTCAAGGATTAAATTCCTTATAATTGCTCCTCAATGCAATACGCACTATTCAGGGGAGATATGATACAGAATGGCACAGCAGTTTTCTTCCGTGTCTCCTGACAAGTTTAAAAAATTTAAATAGGATTTTTGTATTCTAAATGATGTGATGGTGCAGATGAGAGTTGCACCGGGTCTGGCCACACGCCCACCTATTCCCAAGCATGAACAGAAATAAAAGCTGAGAAACGTAAATGAACAGTAAAACACGAATGGTCACGCAGGCACCATGAAGAGTAGAATAGGTTGTGCGACACAAGTAGGGTGAGAAGTAGTGTGCATTTACAAAAGCTGGGGAAGGTTTCAGAATACACAGAGAGAGTTACACAAGCAGTACATGGGCAGATAGGGAACGGTTGCAGCATACACAGGCAGGGAATAATGAATGGCGTCATGCAAAACACAAAGAATACTAACATGACGGAGAAGAAGTACTGCCATTACTCAGACCAAACCCGACAAGGTCTCAATTCTGAAATATTGCAGCTTAACCGAAAATTCCAGGGCTATGATGCTCAGACAGCAACCCAGGTACCAAGGTAGTGTGCGAAGGGGAGTTTTGCCTAAGAGTTGAAACCGCACCACATAACATTTCCCAGGCCACGGTGTGCAATTATTATGTTCATTCATTTCTATTGGTAGCAGCGAGAAAACAGACATATCTTTGACTGCCAGGTGCAAGTAGCTGCCATGCCTAATGGTCCCATAATGAATAAACACATAGCACCACAAGTGGCCACTGAAGAAAGGCACACACACAATAGGACACTACAATATGCAATGAATATGCAGAAATGGTTTTAGCACACCGGTTCCTCATCACGTGGTCCGAACAGTGACCATTTATTACTTTCCAAATTAGATAGCACACCTGCTAGGCTCATTGAGTATCTATAGAGGGGGACGATATGCCAAGGCCATGAACATGTCTGGAAGAGAGAACCTCAGGATGGGAACGAGATGAGAGTAACTTTCAAGGCTGTATCACAGCCGTTCGGCCATCTCTCCTTCGCTATCACGTATCTTGGCACTGCATAACATAGCCGAGGTAGGATGAACAAATAATGAACCAATCAGAACCCTCTTCACCTTATTGACTAGCGTAGTAGATTGCCAATCAATGGCAAGTTAGATTGAAATGCATCATTTTTAAAAGGATAAACCTAGGAGGAGTTATTAGTTGTGAAAGAACCAATCGTAGAAGATTTACTTATAGATAACAACTATATGTTCTATGCTCCACTAACCAATGAACTAAGCAGATGTGTTTTATGATAGGTACTAACCATGATATCAGCTGTGACATTCTTATACTTAAAACTTTGTTGTTCTAACACCATTTTGATGCAGTCATTTGTATGCTCTCCCGGCCTTTCATATTTGAATAAAGCTGGGTTTTCTCGTGCACTTTGCGCTACTAGGTTTATTGAGTGTTTTCTCTTTATTGGTGTACTCGGGCCTTTCATAACAATGAGTTAATGAGATTGCCATGGTGTGGACATGTTACTCCTGTTTCTGGTTACATTTGTATACTGAGGAATCTGTCATGAGGCATAGGCCTTATCTGTATTTGCTGCTATATGTGGGTACATGACATTAATCACTGTTTAGTTTACATTTTGATGTGGGAATGTTGGTCACTGTTTGCACATCAATGAATATTTCACTTAGCAAGGCATTCCTGTATTGGCCTGCTTCAAGCTATTCCTGCTGTCTGATTTTTCAAATATACATGCATTGTGCAGAGAGCCAAGGATCCTGATCCTTGCATGTGTGCCATACTGATTGATGTGCACATGTGGAAACATAAGGGGAGCATGTATTGGTATGTGTGCATAATTATTGACTTAATGGCACATGCTATTGGGCATGCCGGGAGCAGCATAAGAGGGTTGCTGCCTCTTGTGGTGCATTGAAAGATGTGCCCTTTGCCTGACATTTGTTGTCTGTACAGCTTGGTGGATTGTGACATGCAGGCTTGTTTGTGAGAGGCCTACAATTCACAAAGATGTGCTCTGAAATGTGCAACTGATCAAAATGTGGTGAGAGTACGTGTTATGAGAGAAGGTGCTGTGCACCCCTTCCTGTTGGCATTGGGATGCCGTACTGTATTTCTAGAATATTATCTCAGAACACCGGACGTGTAAATCATACAGTATAAACACCTGCATTGCCCAATTGTAAATGTGTTCATCCTCTGCCTAGCTACCCTGCTGCATCTCCACCTTCTGGGTGCATGCACAAGACCATTCTCACTGAAAGACACTGATCTCACATTCCATTCCGCTATCATTGCCGGCTGTCATTCTATACATTTTCTCAGCAACTGTGTATGCTCCAGTGGATGAAAATGTAAGCAGTTGTGGCGCATGTGTTTCATTCTTTCAAAAATGTGCACTAAGTCATTTTTATAGTGCATTCCCCTCCTCGAGAAGTGCTGACAATTTGGTTGCATTTTGGACAATGTTTAACATCAACCCAGGGATGATCTTTTTTTATTACATCATATTTTCCACCATTCTAGATGGCACAATTTATAAACGCAAATGGAAATGGTATTTTTAGCACCAGCAGAATTGTACCACTGAAAATGTTTACCACTGCCGGTATTTTTATTACCACTAATTATATTTTTACCATGCCTAATTTGATCTGATGTTCGATTTTGCAGTATTTACTGTTGTGATCTTGTTTGTCCTTCTTCTGGACTATTGTAGGCATCTTGAATGGGAGCCTGCTTACCGCTGCCACTAACACCAATTTATTAAGGGTAATACCATTGTCACTATTTGCGCAATTAAATCCTAGGCCACGTGCTTATCATTGACATTACATTTGTAAAATTGTATGCAGACAGTGTACCCTTTTCCAGACTAGGTGTCCTTGTTCTCACTGTGTGGACTTTGGGGATTTTATTTCCTTGACCCACATACTCAATGGGCCCAAAGAGAAACTAGCAGCACATACCTGCTCTTTCCACGCGGTGCATCCTGATTCAAACTGCATTGCCCACGCACACAGATTTGATGGCTTTCCGGGTTGTGTTGAAACCTATGTACTCGTTCACTGGCTTCACACTCATGGCACTAATAAATAGTGAAGACGTATGACCACTCACCTCTTAAAAGGGAGCCTTTTTTAACTGGCATGTTTCACTTTTCTTTTGATGCAATCAGTAAAAATAATTAAAAAGAAATCAGAGGTGGTAATAAGGGGTGAAAGCTTCTGTAGGCTTCAGGCAGCATTTAGACTCACGGCTTGGTAGCTGACGAGGCCTTTGTCTGTGCATGGGTGTTGCACTGGTGCTCTATGCAGAGGTGCTGCTCAGTTTGGAGTCCCATAATGACCAATGCTATTTTTGCTTTCCCCCCTTTCTTTTTCTCTTCAGAGTTACAGCTTTTAGTTACAACAAAACTTTAAAAAACATTCTGGTTTATGGAAAGATATAATATTATGGCCAACGTTTTGATTTTTTTTTTTAATTTAATTTTGGGTTGGCTTGAAGCAAGAGGGGTTTTAATATATACTGTCTATCAGAAGCCTCTTGATATCCCTTTGTGGAATGATTCCCTGTAGTTGTTAGCTACTTACATATAATTCTTCTGTATGTGATGGTGGTGTCGAGGGTTCTACTATATGCTCAGCTTTGCAAAGGTGGCAGCTTTTGGACTGTGTTGATCCATATTTTGTTTGTTTGTTTGTTTATTATTTGATGATGCGCACAAAACCCTCGGGTAGCCGGGCGCAGCAATTCCAAGTAAATTCGAAGCTTGGTTACAGTATAAGGACAAGTGCAGGTCATGACAGAGTACAGCAGATACATACAATGCAGAGAGGTTTGTAGTATGGTGTTGGTGCGAAGCCGATGGGAGGTAATAACACAAAGTGGTGACAGGTATAAAAACATAATAGTGACATAAGTGGAAGGTATGGGTTATAGAGAGTAGTGTGCAAGGGACTGATAAGTCAGGGTGAGGGTCAGAAGTTGTGAGTACTAGTGGAGGGAGAGAGTACACGTAAGTAGGGAGTCCAGGTGGGAGGCAGATTTCAATTGTCCTTGGAGCGAATCCAGTTCAAAGAATTTCGCCTGAAACTGATGTGGGGTTGTTCTACTCTGAGGCTGACTGGGAAGCTGCCTCCGCCGGCTTTGGCAAGTCTTAATCTAGGAATTTCTAGGCATGAGTGGCCGGATGAGCGAGTGTGGTGAGTGGACTGTTTTCTGGTTAGTCTAGCAGCAAGGTAGGGTAGAGCAGCATTATTGAGGCATTTAAAATTGATGGATACTGTTTTTAGTAGTATCCGGTCACTAATTTTCAACCAGTTCTGGTCTCTTCTAATGCTCGATATGTGTTCTCTATGTGGAATGTTCAAGGCTGCTCTCAGGGCATTGTTATGGAGGATTTGGATTTTGTTTATGGTTTTTTTGTTGGCTTCTACCTATAAGGCATTACAATAGTCTAACTTGGACATAATTAGGGCATTAGCGAGTGTGATGCAGTTAGTTGAGGAAAGGAATGGTCTGCAGGCCCTAATCAGTTTACAGGTGTAGGCTGTTGATGAGGCCATAGAACTAACTTGTTTTTTAGTGCAAGTGTAGAATCAAGGTAAAAGCCTAAGGTTTTTACCTCGTTTACTACTTTGATTATGTTGCCGTCGATGTTAAAGGCAACGTAATCAGGACCTAGTTTTTTTAGGTTAGAGTCAGAACCCAGAATCAGAATCTCAGTTTTGTCGTCATTCAGGCAGAAGCCGTGTGAGGCCCTCCATGCCTGGATGAGGAGGTATATTCTATTTACCAGAGCTGTGTCTTCAACAAAGTTGACTGACAATGGTATGAGGATCTGGGTATCGTCCGCGTAGTTAGTGTAGACGACACCTAGCCTATCAAGTTTGTCGAAGAGAGGCTTGGTAGATATGTTATACAGTGTGGGTGAGACACGGGAGCCTTGTGGCACCCCGCATGTAATTTGGATTGGGTCTGCTGAGGCTGAAGGGGAGAACACTCTCATCGTCCGGTTAGCTAGGAAGGATTGTATCCAGTCTATGGGATCACTCGAGAAATGTGCAGCAGATGCTAGGTGATCGCATAACACTGCATGATCTACCAGGTCAAAGGCTGCTGAAAGGTCGAGGAGGAGTAGCATGGCTGTTTTACCTTTGTCCTTCAACTCGTCGATTTGTGTCTTGAGGTCAATCAGGGCTGTTTCAGTCCCGTGTTGGTGTCTGAAACCAGATTGGAGTGAGCTGAGTAAGCGGTTGGTCTCAAGGTAGTTTTGAATTTGGATGTAGGCTACCCTATCAATGATTTTGAGTAGGAATGGGACAGTGGTGATGGGTCTGTAATTAGTGGGGATGGCTGGGTCTAAGGTTTGTATTTTTAGGAGTGGTAGTACCCAGGACTGCTTGAGGTTGGTTTGGGACTGTACTGGAGTTGAAAGAAGTATTGATGAGCTTGGAGATGAAGGGTGCTAAGTCTCTGGCTGCATCCTTGATTATTTGTGCAGGGCATCTGTCGCCCTGGCAGTTGGAGGGCTTCAGAGATAGTATAACCTTTTCAGTTTCCAATATTGAGACGTTGGAAAATCGGAAAGGTCGGGCATTGGAAGGTGTATCGATGGGGTGGGTGAGGAGCGTTTCAGTGGAGCTGGAGCTTAAGGAAGCTTTTTTGTTGGCTATTTTGGTTTGCAGATTCAATATTTTATTGGCTAAGGCATTTTGGACGCTGGTGCACCATGGTTTGTCTTTAGTGATATTGTCTATTGGTTGGATAGAGTTTTCCATTTCCCTCAGAATGGTAAAGAGCTCTTTGGAATTAGAGTTGGCCTGGGTGATTCTGTCATTGAAGGTGTTTTTTTTTTCGTCCGGATGATTTCCTTTTTGTACAGCTTAGCCATATTGGTAAGCAGGGTTTTGTCCTCGACTGTGGGGGGGTGTCTGCAGGTGGCTTGGGATTTCCTTTTTTGAAGTCGTAATTCTTTTAGCTGGAGAGTGAACCAGAAGTTGAGGTGTGATTTTTGTTTACTTTTACATGTTTTGATAGGTGCAATCGTGTCAAGTGCTTTTGTCATGGTAGTGCTGAAAATGTCTACAAGTTCACTAGGGTCGGATGTGTTGGTCATGGTAGACAAGGTAGGTAGGATGAGTGGGAGTAGTTTCTCAGTTGTGATGTCTTTTTTGCTTCTCGTGGATAGAGGTGGGACCATGACATTAGTTTTCTGTTTCATGCGTTCAATTTCAGATGAGAAACCAATGAGGTAATGGTCAGACCAGTGTTGTGGGGTTATTTTATTGATGGTTGTGGAACAGTTCAGATTGGCTACCCAATCTAGGATTCATCCTTTCATATGTGTGGGAGTGAGTACATTTTGGGTTAGGCTGTGTTTGGATAGGATTGTAGCAATAGAGAGGGCCTGTTTATCATTGGGGTCATTAAAACCTAGCTTGAAGTCTCCTAGTATCAGGATTTGTGAGGTATCCTTAATGTCGTTAGAGAGAAGACTGGATAAGTCTTCCTCAAATGTCCCTATGGGGCCTAGTGGTCGGTATACCAAAAGTACAGTCAGCGTGCTATTCTTGGAGGTAGTAAGTTTCGCTACAAGCAGTTCACAAGATTTAATTGCTGGGGGAGTGGTTAGTCTTAAGGGCAGGTTATTTTTGGCTATGATAGCAAGGCCACCACCTTTAGAGTGTGGTCTGTCGACCCTGAGAATGTGATAATGTTCCGGTATAGCTACCATCAGGGCTGGGCCTGCTGCATCATGTAGCCAGGTTTCTGTGACAGCTAATTGGTCTGGAGCGTCACTAGTGAAAAATGTCTGCAATTTCGGGGGGGGGTGCGCCATAATCGACCCAGTGTTGATTAGTGCTCCTGAGATGGCAGTAATTTTGTTAGACACCTTGATGGTTTAGCGTGGTTGTTTTTAGTGTGGTATTGCTGAAAGTGGGCAAAGATGTTAGTCTGGTGTTTGGGCAGTGTTTTGGTAGTGGGGGCATTGGTAGGTTCAAGGTTGCGGGCAGTGGTGTGACTGGTGTGCCTGATGTTGGGGGCAGGTGAGCAGCTGCTATTAGCTTTTGGTTCATATATTCGAGGCAGTCTTGCTCAGAGTCTTAGGTTCCTCTCCTGCAGAGAGCATGGCAGGAGATTGAGGAGTGCCATTGTCATGAGGGCGCATAAGGTTATCAATCGAAGGCTGGGGAGTTGGCACTTTATGGTCTGCATAGTCGTGGTCAGTGGTAGTTGGTGATAGTGTCAGATTCCAGGTTTGGGAGCAGGGCAGGTAGTGCTCACTAATGACCACTGTAGTACGGTGGAGCCTAGGATGCATAGATTATGTGTTCTAGGCAGAGAGGGGCAATGGCAATCAGGTAAGGCTATAGTGGGCAGGTGGGAGCACTAATGGGAAGGCAGTCCTGAAGTCTAGCGTGATAGGCTGGTCACGATTAGTCAGAACAGATGGCTGGGTGCAATCAGAGCAGTCATTGGATTGGCACCGTTCTGTGGCGGTGGGCTAGTCGCGGGGTCAGGCCATACAGTAGGGCAGGTGCATTTGCATTAATCAATCAGCTAGTATTGTAAAGGCAGTGACATAGTATGCTAGTATCCAGGTTAGGCAATGCAATACATTCAAGTAAAACTAGTGGGCTAGCATTGTAAAGGCAGTGACATATTATGCTAGTATCCAGGTTAGGCAGTGCAATACATTCAAGTAAAACTAGTGGGCTAGCATTGTAAAGGCATAGACATAATGTGCTAGTATCAGGTTAGGCAATGCAATACATTCAAGTAAAACTAGTGGGCTAGTATTGTAAAGGCATAGACATAATGTGCTAGTATCAGGTTAGGCAATGCAATACATTCAAGTAAAACTAGTGGGCTAGTATTGTAAAGGCATAGACATAATGTGCTAGTATCAAGGTTAGGCAATGCAATACCTTCGAGTAAGCGAAGAGCTGGTGCAAGGGAAACAGCGGTCGATAGATAGGGAGTGCATTCAAGGTGGATCAGCAGCTGGGAGCTGTGATGGGGGGATAGGAACTGTGACCTCAGAGTATGCTCCAATTGGTGTGGGTGGCTTCCCAAAGGGTTAGATGGCTATCTTGGGTACGGAACTGCTTCAGTGATGTGCTAAGGCAGTAATTAACATTTGCTTTGTGGGTATTTGCTAGAGAGAGTGCGGCAGTTACTAAGAGAGTACTCACTGGTTGGATATTTGTGGGCAAGGTGCCGCGGGATGAGACTGTTTTGCGACCAGTCGAAGTAGTATGCCGCCGTAGTACAGTCAAGGCAGGGTTATTGCAGAGTATTTGTTTGTTCGGGATGGCTAGGGTTTCTGGCCCCTATGCCTCGGAAGCCACAGACAGGCAAAGGACAGGCGATGCGTCTTGTAGATCGGGCCTTCGAGATCGAGGCCAGCTCTCGCCTTCCGGTTTCCGGAGCGAGATCAAGTACATGGGGCCAATCACACGCTTGCTTGTTGCTTAGCAACGCGTATCAACAAAACTGCTGGGAACGAGTGTGCGCCATTTTGTGGACGGTCATGGGGCCAATCACACGCTTGCTTGTTGCTTAGCAACGCGTGTCAACAAAACTGCTGGTAATGAGCGTGCGCCATTTTGTGGGCGGTCGAACTCACCAGAAAGTAAACGCTGTGTCGGAGCGCAGAGAGGAGCGCTGGTGGGAGGGGGACAGCTCCTATGAAGGTGGCAACAAGCTTCTTAGTTGTGGGATGAGGGAGATCCCACCATTGTGGATCTCGTGGCTGCCGCATAGCTCGATGAGGCTGCTGCTGCAAGACTCCTCCCGGAGCTTGCCGTGGACGGGGGAGGAGGGCTCCTGCCCTTCCTCTGCTGGATTGAACTGGAGTTACACTTTTATCCTCCTGAACAGTGCCAAATATCACAGTTGACCTATTGCACATAAGCGATTTCTGTCTAGTAAGGATTAAAAAATCAACAAGCCCTAACAAAGGTATCAAACATTGATGGCTATGAAAGTAATAAACCTAGTCTTTTTCGCTCCTTGTATATCAATTCCCCCTTCGCCTTTCCCAATTTAAGGAAACCATTTTAAGGAAGATGACTGTATTACAACGTGTGGGCTACTTAACCTGCTATACTCTCACTGAGAGATGAGTTCCAGGCTGAAGAAGTATTTTGGTGCTATGTAGGCCGAGCGTCGCTGAGGACGCGCTTCATGGGAGCCCCGTGAACTGTTCGGGGATTATGGGTCCGCCACCAAACTAAGTCTTATGATCCTTGATCTCCAGGGGGCTCTGAGGTTTTGAGAATGGCCAGTCTGTACCACAGGCCTCTGCTCTCATCCTTTCGCCCTTGCCATTGCCCCCTGGGTGCCTTTGCCGGAGCCTCCTCCAATCCAAAATGGCACCTGACTCCCAGGGGGAGTGGGAGCTCTCCTGCAAGGGATGATAGACCTACCCCACCAGGAGACAGATCACTGGACTCAGTCCCCCCTTCTCCCGCAGGAGTTGCACATTGATCTTGGTGGCATGAGCCAGGTGCCGAGGGTCCACACACACCACGCCGGCCCTTCAAAGCGGAGGGAGTCTGGAACGGTACTGGCGCACAACGGGACTGCATCGCTGGGGCTCATTCCCCACTCTTTGTTCCTTTTTCCTCTCTTCATGACACTTCCAGCTCCTGCAGACTCCCCGATGACCTCTGAAGCTTTGCCCTGGGCCAGTCAATAAGGGAGCCTTGCACTTCAGGGATATTTTGCCTGGTGTGTCTGTCACCCTCTTGGGATCAGCATCTACAGCTTGCAGGCTTTCCCTTTTCACTTGGGGGAGCACTTACTTGTGCAGTATATCTGGCTGGAGGCCCTGGCTCACGATGTCACCCCAGAAGCTGCCCAAGGGTGTTGGGAATGGAGATGACCTGGCACTTATGTGCAATCAGTAGAGGGCCAAAAGATTTGAACTCCTAGTCGATGCCCAGACCCATGCAGAAGCTGAAGGGGCTCGCAAAGAAACATGCCTGCCAGTAGGTCTGATCTCCTGCTGTTGTTGGCAGAAATTAAGATGATTAAGAAGGAAATACTAGACAGAGCATTGAGAATTGATGAGAAGAGTCGGCTGGAGGTGGCTTTAGAGAGGTGTTTCAAGAGGGTGATACCGCCAACCCTCAAAATCCCCAATTCATATGCAAGCGCTGCCGCTCTGAGCGCTGGAGCGGCACACACCGATAATCAGAAGACATAGAGCAGCATGATGACCCTGCTTCCTCTGACTCTTGGTACCACGAGTCTCTATTCCATATGGAGATGCTGCGGATCACTCCCACCTTGTGTTTGTGCCTTGGGGACTGTCTTCACTGGCCTGGACTTCCCTCTTGTGCACCTGATTCGTCTGCGCCTGTCTTTCTGCTAGGCCACCTGGTGAGTTCATTGGTCATTGTGCAGTTTCTCAGTCCCTCTCTCTTTCCTTTTCCACCTCTCTGCTCTCTCCCTCCATGGTGCTTTCCACATTCCCTATCTACACTAACTGCTACTCTATCACCTATTCTATCTCTCTAAGCCTGTAAGCAAAAAGTTCAAGAAAGATCTCCTGGTTGCCAATCTAGGCCTGCCCATCGCTTACACCTATGTCAACACTTCTTCTGTCTAGATTGTCACTGACATCCTGTTTGTCGTTCCCTCTCCGGACCTTTGGACTCTGCATATGGTCCCAGTCCCCTCCCATTTCTATTATTCACTCATTAATGGTGGAACCCAATGGGAAGTTCTCTTGGCATACTTCCCTTCCTCTAGTGGCATCAATAATGTCTACCAGAATGGCACTGTCATGGTGCACGGCTCTCAGTCCAACCTCCTCCTTCTCGATAAGCGTCTTTCATCTCTCATCAAACCCCCCCTGCTCCTGCCACTCCTCCTTCTACAACTCCTCTGGCCCCTTCGTCACCAACGACGGGCATACAATATTCCTGTACCCTCTCGCAAGACTTTCAAAGGTGGCAATCAGCTTCACTTAGCTATCCTCAACTCTCGCCCTGCCATTAAAAACTCCTCTGACATCTGTCACCTGCTTGAAGCCTTGAAACACTTATGTATAGACGCGTTATAAATGCCATATCATATTGACCTTGATGTCCTGTCTCTCACCGAGACGTGGTTCACTGCCAACTCTGTCACTGTTTTTGATGTACACCTCTTGGAGGACTAAAAGAACCTTTCAAGCCCTGCCTGAACCGGTCTGAGGGCAGAGGGTCCCTGATCTACCTTGAATAGGTCCCTGCTACTATCATTCCCACTCAGACCTACTCTTCCTTTGAAAGCCTCGTCTGCAGGCTTGTTGTCTCTCAAACCCTTTCGCTGACTCTTGCCACCATCTACAGGACCCAGGGTCCATTCTCCCTCTTCCTTTGGGAGTGATCTGATCTCACCTCTTCACTCCTGGCCTCCACCTTCAAGCTTCTCTTCCTCTGAGACCTCAATATTCACCTTGATTCTCCTGATGCAGCCTCTGGACTCTTCCACAGACTCAGTGACTCTATTTCCCTCACCATTCTTCCCTCCGTTCTGATGCAATCAGCCAGACACACCTTGGATGCTCTCATCTCAGCAGACATCCCCATCTCCAACCCTCTCACTGCTCCTCTCTCCTGGTCTGACCATGCTCTCCTGTCCTCTTACCTGGATCTCTTGGGTCCCCCCGCAAAGCCTCTGCCTGCACTGCCAGTCTCCTTCTCTGACATGAACCTGATGAAGCGAGTGTCAGTTTATGTATTTTCTGGCACTTTAATTCCCCCTCCCACTCCAGCCACTGACTCTCACACTGACACAGCCCTTGCTAACCTTCACCTCTCCATCTCCAACAACCTTGAGATCCTTGTCTCTGTCATGAGGATCTGCATGAAGCCTGCCTCCAAGCTTAACACCTGGTATGCAAGTAAAGGGCTGCTGAGAAGATGTGGCAGGCTTCGAGCACAGCCTCTGTCAGGCTGGTCTGTCGCCTGCTCCAAAGGCAATACAGACTCTCCATCATCTCAAAGAAGAAGACATATATGCAAGCCCGCATCTCTGGGGCCACTAACAACACAGCAGAACTTTTCAGAATCCGCAAGGAACTTGCCAGTCCTACTGCAGTCTCCATTTCTCCTCTGCCATCCCTAACCCTATGCACGACACTGGCCTCTCACTTCATAACCAAAACTTAGGACATCCTGTCCTCACTCTCCTCTACACCTCTTACTTCTCCCTCACCCATTCTCAGGCCACCCCTGGACCCTCTCTCCCCTTTCCTCCTCTCTCCTCTTTCGCAACCACAGCACCAGATGAAATCTCTAGACAAGTCCCTCTATCAAAGTCTCATCCAAACAGGTGCTCCCCTTCTCCTCCACAGCTATCAAGGACAACATTGCCTCCCTTGCTCCCATCTTGGCTGATTTCTGCAATCACTCCTTTGCCACTGGCTCCTTTCCGCTAACTCTCAGGCACTCCCTTGTGCACCCTCTCCTCAAAAAGCCTTCTGCCAACCCCTCCTGCCCGGCTAACTACCACCATAGCCCAATTAACCTCTTCCAGCGCAAACTCCTGGAGAAGCTGGTCATCTCCCAGCTGATTCACCACACTGAATCTGTTGGTTGTCTCCATGACCACCAGTCTGGCTTTAGTGCAGCCAGAACCACAGAAACTGCACTCCTTAACACCCAAGAAGACTTGCTCTCAAATCTCGATTCCAACTCTCTAATCCTTCTTGACCTTTCCTTTGCTTTTGAAATGGTCAATCATGCCACCCTTATAAATTTGCTCTGTGATACCTTTGGTATCACGGACCTGGCACTGGAATGGTTGACCTCCTTCTTGTCTGACCGACCATATGATATGATATGATATGATAAGTCATTTAGAACGCGCCTGTACACAAGTGTTTCTAGCCGCGACAAGACCAGGGAGGGAAGACAGATGGAGGACAAGACAACGATCTTACTAGGCCTTGTGTCATTCAGATCGTGCAAGTGTGAGAATGAAAAGTACAAGGGGAATTGGAAGGGGAAGTGCAAGGGAGAGGGGAGGGGAAACCAGGGCAGCAATGCTCTTAGTTTTTGCAGCCAGGACCGGCCATCCCAGGTTCAACTGGGCCCTTTTCTCTCCCCATCACACTCTCCACCTATGGCGTCCCTCAGAGATCTATCCTCTCGCTGTGGCTTTTCAAAATCTACCTTGCCCCTCTGACCCTTTTGATCTCTGCATTCTCTCCTCACTTAAAGTATTATGCGGCTGACACACAGCTCTCCTTCAAGCTTCTCTCTACTGCCTCCTCTTCTTCCTCTCTCATTCCTGACTGTCTGACTGCTATTCAGGCATGGTGCGCTGCTAATGATCTTTGCCTTAATTCCAGTAAAACTGAGATCCTTCTCCAGTTGCCTTCTTTCCTCCTACTCTCTGGCTGCCTTCCATGGGTCCCCTCCCCTCACCCTCTTGTGTGGCAAAACATCTTGGGGTCATCTTCGCCTCCTCTTTCCCCTTCTCTCCTCACATTGCGGACCTTGCCAAGAAGGTTTACTTTTAGCTGCACCTCCTCAGAGGCATTCTCCCATTCCTCACCTTCACCCAGAAACTCAATGTCTCCAGATCTCTGGTCCTCCCTAGCCTGGACTGCTGCAACAGCCTCTTCCTCAATATACCTAAATCCTCCCTTTGCCCCCTTCAACTAATCCAGAACAGGTCTGCGAGATTTATCCTTGGGCTCAAGCCCAGGGACTGCACCACTCCAGCCCTCAAATCTCTCTATTGGCTCCCAGTTGCTGCGAGGATAAAGTGCAAGACCCTCTACATCATTCACAAAGGTTTCTGGGACCTGGGATCACCCTACATCCCACTCTCTCTCCCTAAAAACCTCCCTGCTACAGTCCTTTGGCCTTCTAGCTCCAACGCCATGCTGATCGAATGCTTTTCCAAGCAAAGAGTGGGGGTAGATCTCTCTCTTCCGCAGGAGCCTCCCTCTGGAATGGTCTCCCTGCCCCTCTCAGGCTTTAGCCAGATCTTGTTAAGTTCCGGAAGCTTCTCAATACCCTCCTTTTCTCTTCTTCCTTCCCTCTCCGCCTCTCCTGCTAGTTTCTCCCTCTGCCGCACTTTGATATTGACTGGCTGCATGGTTCCCTCTGAGTCATACAGGGCACCAAGCCCTCTTTGTCCAGTCTACCCCAACTCCTCGGTCTCCCCTGACCCTACCCCAGTCCTACACATGCCCTACCGGGCTCCCTCCTGCTGCACCCCTACTGAGACTGACCCTGTCCCGTCCTTGCACTTAGCATGTGGACCCCACTCCCCTGCACTTCTTACTGCACTTGCATGATTCGAATGACACAAGGCCTAGTAAAAAAAGGTTTTGTTGTTCTTCCCCCTTGTCTGCCCCTTTTCTAGTCTTGTGTCGCCTTGAAACACCATGTTCTCTATAGGTGCATTATAAATACCCAATAAATAAATAAATAAATAAATAAATAAATAAATAAATAGAATTCCATTACATAAATCCAACAATGGCTTGTAAATCTAACGATTTCCCTTACACAGTATACCATGTGATTCCACTGTGAGTGGGACGTGCACCCACAGAAAAGGAGAATTAAGTATAAGGCTGTGGGGTGCTGTGAGGCTGCAGGGGAGAGTTCTAGAGTAAGCTGTAGGGGTTCATGGTGCCCATACAGGCCAAACCTTCCCTTTTTCTATTTGTCTTGTGATTTTGTGTATTAAATAATTTGTTCAACATGCAAACTGGCTTACGAGAGTCAATATGAGTGGTCGGCCACATGTAGGCATCCCAGAGAGATCCCTGTTAACGCTGCATTACAATTCAGGCAGTCATACAGTGGGTAAAACTGTCAGTTGTATCTTGGTTGTTTTTGTCCACTCTGAGAAGAATTTGTGTTATATTCTGCATACATATAAACATTGACATTGTTTTTAATGAGTTGCATAGCTAAAGGTTATAAATGCAAGTTAAATACAATCAGTGGGACAACTGATGCACAAGGTAAACCTTAACTGAAGGGTAGACATCTAACTTTATTAGATTTCTACTTTTGCATGATTCTGAACGCCAATTCTTCCCTTTCATCTTCCTTGGCTTTAATATTTTTGTGTACTTTTAGACCTATGTGTGACTTCATTGACTCACGTTAAGGAAAATGATGGGTGAACTGTGTCGCAGCTAAATCTCTGATATATTCTCTTTATGGGGTTCAGGATATGAATGTAGTCTTCTACCATGCTAGGGGAGCTCTGGGTTAGAAATGGCAGACTGCAAAAAAGTCAGGCTTTACAGTTGCACTGGATTGAAGGGGATGGAGGGCTCTCTGCTGCGTTATGTCAAGTGTTTACTGTCCAGTAGAGCAAGACATACCTTTCAACTCACCCTTATTTGGGTGCCAACTGAATTCCATATGATCACCCACCACACATTTTAACCCAATGGGATAAAGAAACAGTCCTGCATGTTGTGCAGTGCTGTCACGTCAAGCATAGCATAGTTCGACATTGCCATAATGTCCTGTGTGGAAGATAATTTGTCACATATGTGTGTGAACAAAATGTCTGCATCACACATGGCCTGCAAGATGATACTTGGAATCCTTTTCGGTTCTGAAACATGAGTACACATGCCTCAGGTTATGAAGGGCACATGTTTTGCATCAATCATGCATACAACATTAGGAAGACCTGCCACTCCACATAACTCTGACTTAATGGCGTTGATGGTGTTGACCTATTTTGGAAAGTGTATGCAGTTGCCAGCATGTAAGATGGTGGCATGCATCAGTTGTATGAGTATGCCACTGAATGTTGGTCAGTAGATTGCAGCAACATGATCAACTGTGGTCTGGACTTGCACAGAAATACAGGACACTCAACACCCTCAGTATTGCATTGCTGATCTTGACTCCAGGGTCTACTGCAATTGTATTGGTCAACTGCTTGACAGTCTGGTGGTGGAGGCCGCATGTGCATAGCGACTGCTCTGCCATCATTACCTGTAGTAAACATGCGCTTTGTAAGAAGATTCAATTCAACACTACAGCTAAGTCAATGCCTAGTCTGGGATACTGAATGGAAACCCTTATTGATATATCTTTATGTCCAGTTCATGAGTTCTGGATGACTACCCCTATATAACACCCCTCTCTTAGAATCCCCCTGACCCCACTGAGCCAAGAAGTAGTTCTGTTTTGCAAGATTAAAAGGTTTATTTGAGAAATAAGACAAAATATAGATACCACACTTTTATAATAAATTAATAATCGATATCACCCTTATAAATATAATGTTAATCAACAATGGGTAATCTGACACTAGCACACTTCTTTATAATCAATGAGGAGTTAGTATAGGATAGATCAAGTAGCAAAAATACTTTTATGATTTCAAGGGAAAAGCAATGAGGAATAAAATGCAGTACAGAAATACTTGAGATGATTTTAGCAAAAGATAATATAATCACTTTTTCTCTGGCAATTCACCCCCCTCCCCTATGCAATGTAAGACATGGAAGTAGATGGAAAGAGGAGCACACAGTTCTCAGGAATGCAATCAAATACAATACGAAAATCCGGTCACCCTCAGCAAGCTTAGAGAAAACCGGTATGAGTTTTAAAACACAGGCCCAAGTGCTTTGAATGTGGTGGCAATGAAGTGAGAAATATGCTGAAAATGCTTTTAATTCCCTTTAGGAGGTTGAGGGTGAGTGAGAGATACTTGGGATGAGTTCAGGCTCACTTTAGCAATGATTCAGAGATGGTGATTAAGAGGCAAACGAATTTTTAGCAAGGAAAGAAATGACTGCTGATGGTTACACGTGGTTGGAAAGCTGAGATTCTAAGCTTTCAGAGGAAAGTTAAATTTCGTTCCTATCCCAAACGGTTCCAGAGATACGGACGATTAAATAAAGGTAGTTTTTCGGATATAAAGTAAACTCAAAATGAGAGGTGACAGCTTGCAGCTTCAGAATTGACAGGTGACAGTTGTGCAGCTTTACAAATGACAGATGACACGATTTCTAGGAGGCTGTTCTACTTAAGTTAAAATAGTTTGGATTAGATTATTTTAACTAAGAAATTGGTTCTGCACAGTTCTGCTAGGTACTCACAATATAAATTTGAAATAGGCCTCGCCACGGATCTGGTCAGGTTTTGGACTGGACTCCGGTTCTGGTCTTGGCACTTCACAGTCATCTGGGTCAGCTCTCTGGTTCTGCTCACAGCGGTCTGGGTCACTGTGGATCTCTGGTCTGGTCTGTCCGGATACAGCGGTCTCTGCACGGCTCCTGGATCTCTGCACTGGTCCTGGCAAAAGTTCTTGGCAAGGGATTCAAGCAGCTCGTCCGGCTGTGAGTAGCTTGCAATGATTTGAGGCCTGCTGCAGAGAACTCAGCTTGTGGTTTTAGGCCTCTGATTTAGGTTCTAAAGTATAAGTTCTAGGTTTGGAGTATGTAGCTGGAGTCAGTCTGGAATTGGTATCTTCTGGATGTTGTGTGGTCCGGCAAAACGCTCCGCAGCAACTGGATTTCAATGTCTCTACCTGTCCCAGCAGTCTCTTTTTATGTGTTTTGAAAATGGGTGTGTGTCTGGGCCTAGCTAAGCCTGCCCCTCTCTACTTGTCATTGGCCCAATTCACCCCTCTCCCATGATTGGGGGAAGGAAATGTGAGTCAGAGTGATGCTTTAGGTTTTATGGGTCAGAGGATCCTCCCCTGGTCAGTTTGCCCACAAATCTATATTTGATTCAAATACATCCTTCCCAGATATACAATTTGTTGAAATTACATGTGCACATTATATATTCCTTATGGTCCATGCTTGTCCGCCTCTGATCTTCCTGGGGGCTTGCATTCAAAAATGACAACATTTTGCGCTTTTTAACTGGTTTTGCAATATCGGACATTTACCCAAATTTACACACATGTGCGCAAGGAGTATGGACATTAATTGATGAAGTGTCAGATTTTTAACATGCAGACATTTGGAGTGAGACCCTATTTTCCGCTAGCAACCCCCTAGAATACACCACAGGGTCCTAACGCATCTCAAAATGTTCACAGAAAAATCACAAAAATAATGATATTACTTATATAATTCTGACAAGTCCGCACTTTGAGTTATCTATCTTTTTAAAATTATGCCCTGGTCAAAAAGGGGTGTGGCTTCCCACATCACAGGGTGAAATAACTGGTTTATACATTTCCCCCAAGCTCAGCTGCTAGCAGAGGCACTGCCCCTCCCAGTTTCCCCTAAGAGGAAGCCACTTTACGGCCCCCCAACATAACATTTGCCTGAGTCCAGGACAGGCCTTTGTTCAACTCCCTGTAGTCCCCAGTTGCTCCACCCCTAATCTAATCAACAGGGCCATGTGACCTCAGGATGCAGCCAGGCCTGGCAGCCAGGCCTGGGAACACAGCTGTTGATCCAGTATCAACTCCTGTTGGGGGTAATTGTCAGGCAGAATTCAGTTTCATTAAGCCATGTTTCAGCTAAATGTCACTTTTTGTTCCCAGTTTTCTACATTCAAATCAAACTGACAATTTTTACATATACATTAAATAATTTCTTCCTTCAAGTCATTTCAGAATATAGTTTTACATTGTATCCACCTCTTAGCAAGTCTTTCCTTGGTCTGGTTTTGTTTCATTTGCTCAGTTTTACACAAAAGTCTGGTGGTTTTAAAACGCCGGCTTTCTGATAGTGGTGAGTACTGGTAATGCAACCATTTTTGGGATTAAGAAAATGAATTCCCCACAAGAAGGTTGTATCTTTGGAGTGGTCTCGTGCCAACTGCGCAGTTCTCCTATTCTGCCGTGAATGTGGGCGGCGATAGCTCATCCCCACATCCACCCAGTCTATTGATTTAGTTTGTTCTGGGATAGAATAATGGGCGGCGACAGCTCATCCCCACATCTACCCAGTCTATTGATTCAACATGGGTCAAAACCCATGACAAATCCCCCCGCCCGACTGCGCTTTGATTCAAGTCGAGGGGAAGTCGGGTGCAAAGGAGGTTTTAATCCTTGCGCTGGTATGTCCCCATTATCTTCTTCCAATCCTGTAGGTGGCACAGTTCAGCATCTTTTCCTCCCTCCAGTCGATCAATCAGTTCTCCTTGCTGGTCCTGATGGGAGGATTGGGCGGTACCCTGGGCCCCTCGGGTCTCGGCTCCCGGTCCCCGGTCGTCCTCCTTGGTCAGTATCCCAGTTTTCTTTCTCCTAGGACGACAAAGGAAAAGCGGCAATACCTATTCGTAGACATGTTTCCACCACTATTAATGGTGTGGCAGACATATACATTTTATACTGTAACATACCTAACATTTTACTTTTGAGATACGAGTTATCATTCAAAGACAGTGGCTTACAAGAGTATAATATTTTAGAGACTATATGTGGGATATTTTAGGGTTGGAACTGAATTAATCTGGAGCGGTCCCCTCTGGTATTGCAGAGGACTCCTCCAGTTGCTGCAGAGTGTGCCTGGGATGGCAACACTTTAGCTGATTTATATGTACCCACTTGTCTTCCCCCTCTGCCAAACCGCCTTTGGGGATGCGGATCTTGTAGGCCACAGGGGAGATCTTGTCTATAATTTCAAACAGTCCCTTCCATGTAGGCAAACATTTTCTCTGTTTGGCCTGGTTTCTTTGGAAATTGTATAGATAGACCCGATCACCCACCTTGTATTCCTTTCGGGTAGTTTTTAAATCATAGTGGGTCTTCATACTCTCGGCTGATCTTTCTAGATTCCGCTGAGCATAGGCAAAAGCATGTTGAAGGTGTTTCCTTAAATTCTCCACATACTCATGAGTTGTGGAGGCATTTATCAGTGTCGCTCTTGGGTCCTGTAGAGCAAATGCTGGGGAAGCACCATCTTGCGCCCGGTCATCAACTCAAATGGTGACATTTTGGTTGCAGATGAAGGGGTAGATCTGATGGCCATTAGGACCAGAGGTAATCGGATATCCCAACTTGGCCCAGAATCTGCCACAAACTTTTTTAAGATGCTCACAATTGTCCGGTTGTAACGTTCCACTGCTCCAGAAGAAGCTGGCCTATAAGCAATATGTAGCTTTCTTTTGACCCCCAGTATCTCCCACATCTTTGTCATTACTTCACTGGTGAAGTGGCTACCTCTGTCTGACTCAATCCTTTGAGGTAGACCAAAATGGTAAAAGATGTGGTTAATCATCAGGGCAGCTGCAGTTTCTGCCTTGCAATTTGGGGCTGGGAGACATTCCACCCACTTGGTAAACAAGCATGTCATCGTCAACATGTACTTATTCCCCCTAGCAGAGCGAATCACGGGGCCTACAAAGTCAATTTGCAAATCTGACCATGGGAGTGTCATTCCCCTCTTTTGGAGAGGTGCCCGGTGTGTGAGGGATGTTGGCTGAAATTGTGCACACACAAGACAACCCTTCAAATATTGGTTGAGGTCCTGGCCCATGTGTGGCCAGTATGCAACCTCTCTTAAGATTTCCAGTGTTGTGTGAAACCCCCTATGACCGGCGGTGGCCGCATCATGGGCGTGACTTAACATCAGGTTTCGGAATGAGGTAGGAACCACCCACTGATCATGGCCATCTTGGGATTTCCTTACCAACAAACCGTCGTTGGTTTCGGAACATTTTTGGACATTTCATCAACACTCTTAGGTCCTCTTTCCCAATGTAATCGGTATCCGTCAGGGGAAAGTTCTCAGGGTCCTCAAGGTGTTGGTAAAACTTACCAATAATTGGATCCCCCTTCTGAGCTGTATTCAAATCAGCATCAGGGGTCTCCTTACTCCATTGGGCAGTTGAAAGATCATTGTGAGCATTTGTCTGGGACCTAGTGATAGCAGTGACCTGGATTTCCCCCAACAGGGGCTCTATTTCGATTAGATCCCCTTGGATGGCCCCGGTTTTGGCCAGCTGATCTGCTAAGTCATTTCCAGTTTTGTCTGGTCCCTCTACTTTGGAATGACCCTTAATCTTCTTCCAGTAGATGGTCATCCCATTCGAGGTGACCAGATCATCAATGTTTTGGATTAACTTCCCATGTTTCAGGGGTTTGTTATTAGCGTATAACATGCCTCTGGTTTTCCAGTTGACCAGGTGCTCCACGAACCCGTTCCGTACATAATCCGAATCTGTGATCATGACCAGTTCATGGAGTTGATGCTGGACAGCAATGAGGATGGCCTGATGCACAGCCATCAATTCTGCCACCTGACTACTTCGGGGACCAATTTTGTATCCAGCGGAGGGTTCTGGGAACTCTTTCACCCATGCATTCCCTACGCCAGCCACCAGTTCTTTCTCCCCGTCGTTGTCAACATGGTAAGGGCATCCATCCACATAGACAGTGGGCATTCCCTCACACTTGTCTTCTTCAAAGACTTTGTGTGGGGAATTAAGGTATGCCTCCATGTTGTCCTTGATTTTTAGACTTTCGTCCTCGAGACAGCTTTCTCCGGCACAATCATGCAAGTCAGCCAGACCTTGCGCGAGGGGACTCTTCTTGTTTTGGCCATATCTGACCTCCACAGGAAAGCCTTGCATTGACAGAATCCAGGAAGTAATTCGGGAATTATTCACATTTCCGGCCCGGATTCTGTCACTTTGGAGATATTGCAGAGGCTGGTGTGGAGTCTCCACTATGATGTGTTCCCCCTGGATAAACGGGCGGTAATTCTTCAATGCCCACACCATTGCCAGTAGTGCCTTCTCACAATCGTTGAATTTTTCCTCCACAGAGGGTAAAGTTTTGCTCGCATAGGAGATTACTTTATTGACCTTGTCATGCTTTTGGTATAATACTGCCGTCAAGCACGTATTAGAGAACCCCGTCTCCAGGAAGAACTCCTTGTTTCTGACAGGGTAAGCTAGGCAAGGCGCTTGTGAGAGGCTTCTTTTGAGTTGTCTTACCGCCTCGGATTGTTCTGGACCCCATTCCCACTTGACCCCCCCCTTCAAGAGATGAATCAGGGGTCTAGTGATCTCTGCGTAGCCTTCAATGAACTTTCTGCTGTAATTAGTCAGTCCAAGGAGGCTCCTTAGTTCCCGCAGAGTTGTGGGGTCCTTCAGTTTCTGAAGTGCTTCCACTTTCTTTTCTTGGGGACAGAGACCCTGAGGAGTAATCTCATGCCCCAAGAAATTAACACGGGTTCTACACCACTGTGCTTTCTGAAAGGAAAGTTTTGCTCTGGCGGCCCTCAACTGTGTCAGAACATAACGGATCTCCGCTATGTGTTCCTCCACAGATGAACTTTTGATGAGGACATCATCTACATAAGCCAGGTTACCCCTCGCACCCAGGTCGGGCATGGCCTTATGTAGGAAAATGTTGAATTCATTGCCGGAGTTGAGGTATCCGAAGGGAGTCCGGGTCCATGTGTACTGCTGGCCCCCAAAGGTAAAAGCCAGCTTGTATTGGTCCTCCCTATTGACAGGCACAGTCCAGTATTCATTGGTCAGGTCTATTGCAGTGAATACCTGTGACCCCTGGATCTGGGCCAGCCCTTGGTCAATGTAGGGCAGAGGCCATCGGGAAGTATGGACCCGTTTGTTGAGCTCCCTGAGGTCGGCGCAGAGTCTCCACTGGCCGTTTGTCTTCAATATTCCCAGCACCGGGTTATTGAAAGTTCTGTGGACTGGACGGATTATTCCCCGGGACTCAAGGTTCTTAATTATTTCAGTAAGGGATTCCATGGATGCGAGAGGCAAGCGATATTGCTTCACAAACACTGGAGTCATTCCAGTGTCCGTGGGAATTGTTGTTGTGTGGATGTCGGTGCAGCCACAGTCATATGAGTCTAATGCAAAGAGATCTTGGAAATCCAAGAAAACTTGTTTCAACTTTTGCTTTTGTTCCAGAGTCACACAGGCATCAGCTAGGTTGACTCTCTCTTCCACCATCTGCTTGAAGCCTGGAAAGACTTCTGGTTTGGCTATCTCAGCGGCCTCCTCCAGCTGGGTGGAGAAGTCCCTGGTCAGAGTGCTGATTTGGACTGGAGGCCTCAGGTGGGAAAGGCAACCCTCATGGACCTGGAAAATCACCTCATCCCTCCTGAAGTCAAAAGTCACATCTTCCTTACCATAGGGGCAAGAAGTGTACACCAGGAAGTTCCCCCCATGCCGGGTAACAATCCTGTCTGGTGTTGTATTGTCATCACTGTCACTGTCAAAACAGTCCTTGGGGATTGGTCCTAACAGTTAATTTCCTAAATCGATGGAAAAATGTCGGTCATCAACCGCCATTCCAATAATGGTGCCTGCGGCTAGAGTAATACTCTTTAAATCGCTGTTATCCACCTCTATTAGAATGGTGTCATGTTCTATGTTGACTAATGGAGTTGGGTTTACCCCCAACCCTTGCTGTTGGAGAGAAGCGTTTAAATGTATGTAAGCATCAGGGTTTTTCAAATGTTGTCCTCTTTTAACTTTCACTTCCAGGGAGAATTGTCGGGTCCTTTCTGGGATGGTGACTTCCTCTTTGATCTGAATTTCAACTGCATAAGGTAGCAATTGAGCTGACCTAAACGCTTTTTCTGGATCATCAAAGCCCATGGGATTATCCGCTAATCAGGACCAAGCTTTGAAGTTTATTAGGTCCAAACCAATGGCAAAGCGATTGAGAATGTCACTGCCTAAGTAAAAGGCGGCAGTGACGTCTCGCACGACCCAACAATTATGGACTATGCTCTTGTTGCCAATGGAGATTTTGAGCATACACCTGCTTGGCAGGAAATGTTTGGAATTAGGTGCTTCCAGGTCCATTTCCCATTTGTCTATCAGTTTGAATGTGGGAATGGCTGGATCTTTTGGGAGTTGGCGGAACATGGCTTCGCTGATGAAGCTCTTACCGTTGTTCACACACACTCGAGCGAGAACAGAGTCCTTCCCATCATTTAACTGAACAGGGATGAACAACTGCTCTCCAATTTGCTGAATATCAGCCAGGCTCTGAGCTGATTTCACATCTTTCTGGACTATAGGAGTGGGAGTTTCTGATTGTGGATTGGTGAAGAATTTCAGAGTGTTTCCTTCCAGTGTGGAATACCACTTTAAACTGGAAGGAAGGTTGATTTTCAGAAATAGAGAGGACCCCCCCATCACCAGTCTGTTGTCCTACTGCTATTACTGTCACGTCTGGAATTTGGTTGTTCTGGAAGTGAAATTCTACTTGGTCAGATTTTTGTTCAACCATGTGGCAGGTGCCGTTTAAACTAACATGGTTGACACTCTGTTTTAATTTTATGGGTCGGCTAGTCTGGGTCCAGAGGACCTTGTTTACACAATCTATTAGGGGTGATAACCTTCTCAGGAGGTCATTCCCTAGTAAACAAGGGGTTTCCCCATTGAGTCACTACTATGACCGGGTGTTTCACCTTGTGTCGCCCAATTTTAATGTCCAAGTCTGCAGTCCCCTCAACAGGAATTTCCTTCCCGTCAAAGTTCTGCAGTTGTCCAGGAAGAGAGGTGAGAGGAATACAGTAATTCTCCCCCCTTCCTGCATTTAGTTCCTCAAAGGCCCTTTTGGACAGAAGGGTAGCTTGGGATCCAGTGTCCACCAGTGCCAAAATTGTACCCTGCCCCTGTACTTGTACCGGGGCATAGTATCTTCCCTCCTTCTCCTCAAGGGGGCACAGATAATGCACATTTTTGGACAACTGGTGGGCTAACTTTCTGGTTTTGGACATTGCTAGGGAAGAGATTTGGGCAGAATTCTGTGGAAAGTCTTGGGAATCTGAAAGAAAAAGTTGGCAACTGGAGATCAGAGCCATTGTGGGTTCCCCTGGTTCCAGTTCCGGGCCCCCCCCTTTTGGAGGCAGTCACCAGGATGGGTTTGAACAAGGGGATTTCGGTATTGTCGGTTCTGGGATGAGATGATGGGCGGCGGTAGCTCAGTCTCCACATCTCCCCAGTCTGAATTGACATCCCTTGGGACCCATTTTTCCTTGAGAGGAGTTCCCCCATCTCTGAAGGAGAAGATCCTTTTCCCAGGATCTTCTGAGGATCCCTCTCCCTCAAATTGGAAGACCTGTACCTCCTCCACAAAGTGGGTCTGTTTGGGTCCTTTGTTTCTCCTACCTCCTCTCTGCTCCTTGGGTGGCAGACTTTCAGGGGTAGGAGATTTTGTTTCCGGTTCCTGGTTTTCCAGGGGCTGTTTACAAGTTGGGAAGGAAGCTTCCTCCAAGGCTTTACACTCCCCTCCCCCTTGTGCCTCCTCCCTGGGAACCGGTGGGTTATCGGGGTGCTGCCCCCATAATTGTTCTGGAGCACCAGGTCCTGAGTTTGGGGCATTCTGCGGTGGCATGCTCATCTGAGGGTTCTGTTGAGCCCTCAGTATGTGACCCAGATCTCGTGCCATATTTTGGACCTGGCGCTCAAGTTGTGAAACCCGCTCAGGCTGATATGGGGCTCTATTTTCTCCCCTGGGCTGATCCCGGGAAGGGTAGCTATCCCTTCTCTGGTAGTACCCCTGGTTGGGAAGATTTTGGTACCCCTCCACCCTTGGCCTCCCCTCTCCCGGATTAGGTTGTCTGGGCTCAGGGAATTGGGGAAAGAAGGATGGATGATTTTGGGGCTGGAAATTGGGTGGATACCTGGGGAAAAAGTTCTGCCCAGGATTTGGAGAATTTCTGCCCTCCTGTGGGAAGTTGGGAGGGAAGTTCCCTGGGTTAGGTGCTTGGCCGGATCCCCCCCCTTGGGATGGAGGAGTCCACACATAACCCAGGATTGGTCGGTTTCCCTTATAGCGGGGACGTACATAGTCAGGGGAGCGGGGGACCCCATTTGTGGGACTACCTCCTCGACTCCCTGTCTGTGACTGGCCCGAGGGCCTTCTGGGCTGTGAATTATTTGGTGCAGGCAGGTTTTTAGACCCCCCCATCTCCAAATCTAAAACGGGGGCAACCTTTACCTCTGCCACCTTGGCAGCAGCAGGGGTGCTGTTGGTTTTGGGGTTTTTCGGCGCGTTATTTTTATTTTCGATAGGCTTCTGCACCTCATAGATCCGGGTAGCTGTTCAATGACCCAGTCTAAAGATCTTTTCTCATGAAAATCTCTCACGAGCTGGGTCATTATGTATTTGGGTAAGGCATGGAAAAACGTATTGATAAATTCTCTGCTATCCGTGCGCACCCTTCTGGTGGTCTGCGCAAAAGCACGCTTTAATTCTTGCACAAACTCTTGTGGGGCCTGATCCTCCCCACATTGTAAATTGTAGTCTGCCTTGCGAGCCTCTTGGGGATTTCTGTGAACGGAAATTTTTTCAAGATGGCCGCCCTGTAGGTGGACCATCTTGAATGGTTTTGGTCCTCCAGCCCCGCAAAGAAACTGGAGTATTCTGGTTAGAAGGTCCACTTTACATATTGAATACAGTTTTGGCTGTCCTTCAAATGGAAAGTCTCCATCATTTGCTCATAAAGCTCCAAGTGTCCCCAAACAGAATACTTGGCGTTCTTGTGATAAGGCGTGATGACACTCCTTATTGCTTTTATTTGTTTCAATGGGTCCTTAAGCAAGGCCCTTTTTGCCTTATTGGCCTTTTTGGTTCGGGTCACCCTGGTCCATTCATCCTCTGACTCCGAAGCACTGCTCCCAGAGGTGCCCGTCTGATCTTCCAGGGTTTCCCGGATTCTGCGAGCCTGGGAATGGCTGGCAGAATGTGGGGACCTGGTCTCCTGTGTCCTGCGCCGTTCAGAGGAGTCTTCAGATTCCTCCTTGCTGCCAGGATTTGATGGGTACCCCCCCACTGACCTAACTGGGCAGAGGTTTTCAGGATGCCCTTAATGGGCCTACTCTCCTGGGGTTCCCCACTAAATTGCACTGTGCTTGGGTGCCCATACCCGGATGCCCGCCCCTCCATTCCTGGGAGGTACTGGCCTATGAGCCTCATACTTCTGGTTGGATAGTAATCTGCCATCCCTGTGGCCTGGTGCTCATGTGCGCCAGGGGACATGGGGTTGGCAGAGTCCAGGGACTGAGAGATATGAAGGCCTCTGGTACTAGGGCTCCTGAGGTTATGCTCAGGAGTCTCCCTCTCCCAGCGAACCTGGTCTCTATCCGCCCCTGCTCCCTGTTGCAATGCAAGAGCCTGGGCTTTCAGTTCCTCAGTTAAGGCCTTACTAGACTCTATCAGTCTCTCCTGCATCGCTACCTGTTGCTGGAGCCTATCATTGTGCTGACAGAGAGCCTCATTTTCTCTATGTGCCTCCTGATTGGTCCTGGAGTACTGGGCCAGTCTCTGCTGCAGGAGGGTTACCTCCTGAGCTGTGTCCCTATTGGCCTGCTCCTTTCTTGCCAGAGCATCCTCCACCCTCCTGGTGTGCTCTAACAAGTTCTGGTGTTCTTTTTGGAGGTCACCCAGTCCATGGAGGGCCAGGTGATTTTCTTCCATTCTCCTTTTTAAGTGGCTGACTTCCTGGCCTAAGGTATCCCTTTCCTGACTAAGAGTCTGCATCTGTGCTGCCAGGTCGTCCCTTTGCCTTTGGAAGGCACCAGCTTTCTAGTGTTCTTCATCAAACTCTGCCTGGGTATCCAGGTCTTTCAAAATCAATGTATTGCTTTCCTCTTTCTCTCTGTCTAGTTGGATTTGCAGGGTGGCTACCTGCTCTGTGCATGCCCTGTTGAAATTGATCTGTTGCTCCAGCTTTTTCTGGCTCTGCAGTAAGGACTCCAGACTGTCTTGGTGCTCCTTCTGCAAAGCCAGAATTCTGGTATCCTGGTCCGTCTTTTCCTGTTGCAGTCTATCCATATCCTTCTTTATTTTAAAGATGTACTGTCTACTCTCATTTTCGGACTCCTGGCTTCTGTGCAGCCTCTGCTCAGAAGAGTCCAGATCAGATTGGGCCTTCTGTAATGCCAGCAGTTGCCTACTCGCCAGATCTTGGCCTTCAGCACATTTGTCCTGCATGGCTCCCATATGTAAATATAAATATGCCGCTACCCTGGCAATCTTGTTGTGCTCATCCTTGGCCTTAGGGGCCATATATAGTTCACTCAGGGCCACATGTAAGGGACCCTGGTCTCTCCATTTATCTGACCCTGTTTCAGTGATCTGGGGTGCGATTGCCTGCAACCAGACCGTCTGGTCCTGATGAGTTCATTCGCCTCTCACAAATAGCTTATGTAAGATGTGCTCTCTGGCTATTTTCATATCTACCAAGGTCGTCATTCTGGAATTTGAGTTCCTTCCTGACTTACAGAAGTTTGTATTTTATTTTTGCAAAACAGACCTTTCCCTTAGAGCGTCCTTTTGAGGAGTGCTTTACAGCGTAACACAGCGTGGTGATCCGACCGGATGTATGTATCTTGTCAGTTAGAACGCTGTATTAATTTGCACAAGTTATGTTATGTTATGTTATGTTATTTTGCACTTATATAGCGCCTTATATACCATTGGTATGGTCTGAAGGCGCTGGTAGGTTGAACGCCCTTGGGAACCGAAGTTCTAGTCAGTAGAGGGAGGAGAGAGGGTCCAATAGGTGCGAGTGCGCATCTGGTATGTGTGCAGCTGGTGCGAAATTTCCTGTGGAAGCTGCTTCATAGCGGTAGGTGTGGTGGCTGAGAGGTCAGGAGTATGTGTTCGAATCTGGCAGGAATTATCCAGACCGAGAGTGGCAGCGTAAGGCCTGAGGAGAACGCCTGGCTGGGGGTGCGAGACCAGCAGTGATTACATAGAGTGATGTGGAGTGAGCGGCGTCAGATGTTGATATGAGAACAGTTATACCGAATGGTGTCATAGTATCTCTGTGTTCTAGTTGGGTGGTGGTGTAAGGAGAGAGTAAGCGTGGGGTGTGATATGAGGTATGATCTTTTAAAGGATCCATGCATTCTAGGTATAATATGGACTTCATGCAGTTAAGCGATTCGTCCGTTCTGCACATTCGTCGGCCCTCCACCCGTCTTCTCGCCACACACGTCCTCTCGCTACACAAGTGATAGATCTAATCCGGAATCCCCGGCTACGAGCCCCCAATTTGTAAGAAGATTCAATTCAACACTACAGCTAAGTCAATGCCTAGTCTGGGATACTGAATGGAAACCCTTATTGATATATCTTTATATCCAGTTCATGAGTTCTGGATGACGACCCCTATATAACACCCCTCTCTTAGAATCCCCCTGACCCCACTGAGCCAAGAAGTAGTTCTGTTTTGCAAGTTTAAAAGGTTTATTTGAGAAATACGACAAAATATAGATACCACGCTTTTATAATAAATTAATAATCGATATCGCCCTTATAAATATAATGTTAATCAACAATGGGTAATCTGACACTAGCACACTTCTTTATAATCAATGAGGAGTTAGTATAGGATGGATCAAGTAGCAAAAATACTTTTATGATTTCAAGGGAAAAGCAATGAGGAATAAAATGCAGTACAGAAATACTTGAGATGATTTTAGCAAAAGATAATATAATCACTTTTTCTCTGGCAATTCACCCCCTCCCCTATGCAATGTAATACATGGAAGTAGATGGAAAGAGGAGCACACAGTTCTCAGGAATGCAATCAAATACAATACGAAATTCAGTTCTCCCCCAGCAAGCTTAGAGAAAACTGGTATGAGTTTTAAAACACAGGCCCAAGTGCTTTGAATGTGGTGGCAATGAAGTGAGAAATATGCTGAAAATGCTTTTAATTCCCTTTAGGAGGTTGAGGGTGAGTGAGAGATACTTGGGATGAGTTCAGGCTCACTTTAGCAATGATTCAGAGATGGTGATTAAGAGGCAAACAAATGTTTAGCAAGGAAAGAAATGACTGCTGATGGTTACACGTGGCTGGATTTTTAACCAAATCGCAAATCGCGGTAAAATTTGCGAGTGCGTGAATCGTGATTACGGCAAAAGTATAAGGAGTAGCAAATAGGTTCTAGGTTCGTTGGAAAGCTGAGATTCTAAGCTTTCAGAGGAAAGTTAAATTTCGTTCCTATCCCAAACGGTTCCAGAGATACGGACAATTAAATAAAGGTAGTTTTTCGGATATAAAGTAAACTCAAAATGACAGGTGACAGCTTGCAGCTTCAGAATTGACAGGTGACAGTTGTGCAGCTTTACAAATGACAGATGACACGATTTCTAGGAGGCTGTTCTACTTAGGTTAAAATAGTTTGGATTAGATTATTTTAACTAAGAGATTGGTTCTGCACAGTTCTGCTAGGTACTCACAATATAAGTTTGAAATAGGCCTCGCCACGGATCTGGTCAGGTTTTGGACTGGACTCCGGTTCTGGTCTCGGCACTTCACAGTGATCTGGGTCAGCTCTCTGGTTCTGCTCACAGCGGTCTGGGTCACTCTTGATCTCTGGTCTGGTTTGTCCGGATACAGCGGTCTCTGCACGTCTCCTGGATCTCTGCACTGGTCCTGGCAAAAGTTCTTGGCAAGGGATTCAAGCAGCTCGCCCGGCTGTGAGTAGCTTGCAATGATTTGAGGCCTGCTGCAGAGAACTCAGCTTGTGGTTTTAGGCCTCTGATTTAGGTTCTAAAGTATAAGTTCTAGGTTCTGGAGTATGTAGCTGGAGTCAGTCTGGAACTGGTATCTTCTGGATGTTGTGTGGTCCGGCAAACGCTCTGCAGCAACTGGATTTTAATGTCTCTACCTGTCCCAGCAGTCTCTTTTTATGTGTTTTGAAAATGGGTGTGTGCCTGGGCCTAGCTAAGCCTGCCCCTCTCTACTTGTCATTGGCCCAATTCTCCCCTCTCCCATGATTGGGGGAAGGAAATGTGAGTCAGAGTGATGCTGTAGGTTTTATGGGTCAGAGGATCCTCCCCTGGTCAGTTTGCCCACAAATCTATATTTGATTCAAATACATCCTTCCCAGATATACAATTTGTTGACATTACATGTGCACATTATATATTCCTTATGGTCCATGCTTGTCCGCCTCTGATCTTCCTGGGGGCTTGCATTCAAAAATGACAACATTTTGCGCTTTTTAACTGGTTTTGCAATATCGGACATTTACCCAAATTTACACACATGTGCGCAAGGAGTATGGACATTTATTGATGAAGTGTCAGATTTTTAACATGCAGACATTTGGAGTGAGACCCTATTTTCGGCTAGCAACCCCCCAGAATACACCACAGGGTCCTAACGCATCTCAAAATGTTCACAGAAAAATCACAAAAATAATGATATTACTTATATAATTCTGCCAAGTCCACACTTTGAGTTATCTATCTTTTTAAAATTATGCCCTGGTCAAAAAGGGGTGTGGCTTTCCACATCACAGGGTGAAATAACTGGTTTATCCACTTCCCCCAAGCTCAGCTGCTAGCAGAGGCACTGCCCCTCCCAGTTTCCCCTAAGAGCAACCCACTTTACGGCCCCCCAATATAACATTTGCCTGAGTCCAGGACAGGCCTTTGTTCAACTCCCTGTAGTCCCCAGCTGCTCCACCCCTCTAATAAACAGGGCCATGTGACCTCAGGATGCAGCCAGGCCTGGCAGCCAGGCCTGGGAACACAGCTGTTGATCCAGTATCAAGTCATTTCAGAATATAGTTTTACATTGTATCCACCTCTTAGCAAGTCTCTCCTTGGTCTGGTTTTGTTTCATTTCTCAGTTTTACACAAAAGTCTGGTGGTTTTAAAACGCCGGCTTTCTGATAGTGGTGAGTACTGGTAATGCAACCATTTTTGGGATTAAGAAAATGAATTCCCCACAAGAAGGTTGTATCTTTAGAGTGGTCTCGTGCCAACTGCGCAGTTCTCCTATTCTGGCGTGAATGTGGGCGGCGATAGCTCATCCCCACATCCACCCAGTCTATTGATTTAGTTTGTTCTGGGATAGAATAATGGGCGGCAACAGCTCATCCCCACATCTACCCAGTCTATTGATTCAACATGGGTCAAAACCCATGACAGCTTGGTTGGTAAGTATGTGGTCTGCGTGTCTGCCTGTGACACTGGCCTGTAGGGACTGCAATACTTGACAGTTCAATGTACATGTTCACACACAATGCTTACACCAAAATTATACATTATTATAACATGGGCAACCCTTAAAGAAATCACAGATCCTTTTTAACTCTTGAGGTCATGCAATGCACAGCAACCAGTTTAACTTTTATTTTCTTATGATGGGGCGACATGTTCCATGATGATAGTGTAGCTGCCGCCAGTGTACAGTGGCAGTCTTCATGCTTTTTGTCCAAATATACGTGGCTCCACAACCATTTCATCTTTGTAGCATTCTATTCATTGATATTCTGTTGCTCCAACTGCACTTTTTGAATCCCCAAATGCCTTGGATTTCTCTGTCTTCTGCTTTTGGGGTCTGGCTTATTACCTAGCACCTTGAATTGTTCTCCTGGATGGATATTTCTGGACTTGCATAGATCTACCCTTCAGTTCTGCGACCTTGTACTTTCGTTGCTGTGCATTGCATTATTTTGGCATCGGCGGGGCCCTGCGACATCATGACATTAGAACCCAACATCCAGTCATCATCAAGACCCGCTATCAATCATTCTTCTCCCCTTCCATATCCTGTTGCCCATAGAGCATCTCCACCAGTGCTCCCTTGTGTGTCCATTTGGAGTTGAAATAATGCGTTTTGTATTCCAAATATTTAGTTACCATAATACCAACATTCTTTTGTTTCTCCCACTCAGCTCCAGGAGTCATAGTATATTTGGTACTCTCATAAATCTGTTCCCAGTACTTGCCTCCTCATTGACTACAGTATTTACTTTCATGATTTCTCTAAGCAGGCTATGGAGAGTAGGCTGTTAGGAACTGTGCCCATGGAACTAAATGTCCCCACAATCATTGATTTCTACTTATTCATTTGATGATTTGACACCGACGAATTTGCTACATACTTCACAGTTTGTTGCATGAGTCGCACAGTAGATGATACATTTCTTTGACTGTGAAAGTACTCTATGACTGTTTGTTGGCATTTTACAGAAATACTGCACACTGCCTTTCATTTTTCTCAGCACCAGCTTCATGCATTCCAACATCTCAGATGTGCCACATAGAAAGAGGAGTTGGAGCACATTTCTGAATATTCGCTCAATGCCTTCATCTAGATAACTCAGGTACAGAAAGGTTGAAACAACATTCTGCACGAGCATGAGGTGGAGCACAGCTGATTTAATGAAAGAACAGCGCAGTGATTTTTATACATAAAAGGCACCTAAATGTGTACTTAGCACATGATGAAGAAGAAGGGGACTGTGGAAAATTTCAAATACCATCCGTCTTGATCATATTTCACTCACGAGATGCATTTGGACAGAAACACGCTGATTTTATTATGAAAATCGGGTTTTGCCCTTGAGCGTTTCTGTTTAGGAGAAAACCTTTCATGGAGCATTAAACTCTCTGAAGAACAATTATTGTTTGTATATAGCCTTTCCTAAATCATCGTGGTGTAATCAGCATGCAATTTTCTAATCAAAGCAATTTTCATGGATGTTCAATCTGTCTTTGCAAACTGGTAAACATGAAGATGGAGGGAGATGGTTTTCTTTTTTGTAGCAGTTGATGTTTAATCAAAAGTAGGACATACAGATGTACGAGTAACAGTCAAACAGAGCTTTAATCTATGTAGGTTTGGAGCTCCATGACATATTGAACATATGAAAGAAAATCGTACTTATTGATTTGTTAGAAAAGATGCATTTCTGGGTGTGTTTCCGAGGATTGCGCACATGATAGGATGAACCCAGCTTGGATGAAAAACAGCATTTCATTTAAGTTACAATGTCTGACTTTTTTCTAGCAAGCATTACCTTGGCGTGCTCTCACAAAATGTTTGGCAATGGACGGGAAGAGTCCACGGGAAAATGGAACAGAGTGAACTGTGACAGAAGAGAACAGGGCAATGTTCTGGAAGGACAGGCCTCAACTGGAGGAAAAGAGAGTGCACATTTGCTGCCAAACGCGGGTAGATAAGTGGCTGAAAAATGAGGAGGGTTAGTGCCGTGGTGGCAAAATGCAAAGGATGAATGACTGATTGTTCTTTCCAGTGCAGTGGAGAAAACAATCATTATGTGTCACCAATAACTGTCATGCAAATTGCAAAATAAAAGAAGAACACATGCTGCTGGCAATGGTGGAATACTGTTCTGCCACCCATTCGGTTTTGCCGGGGACAAGGCATTCTGGTCCTGTGCATGCAGTAATATGCCTGATATATAAACTGTGGAGAACAAATGTTTTACCATTACACAAGAAAACATATTGCTCCCATAACGCAGGGGTAAGTCATACTTATCTCCAATGAGGATGTCATAGTTAATGGCAAAACCTTTAGAGCTAATTTTTAGTTTTGGCTATTAGGCGGTGCTGAAAGTGCTAACATTAAACTGAAACTATTGTCATAAGAATAAGAGATTCAGATTGGTGATGGGAATGAGGGCCTCCAAATGGAGATGACATATGAGAAGGAACTCATAGCCTGCAGGTGTTGTTTGACTATGTGTCTACCCATGAAACGTCCATATGTAGGTTAAACCTATGTCAATTTCCACCTATTCCCACCCATTGCCACCCAAAACCACACCCCTTTTGCACTCCTTCCTTGCATTTGTATTGTGGGCTGAATTTGGCACCCATTTTTCCTTCCAAAATGGTGCCCACCATATTTGAATGTACACTTCCAGACTCTCCAAAAATATGTGCCCCCTAAAAGCCAAAGTTGATGCCAAGAAACTTCTGCTCGTTGCCAAACCACCCTCCCCCGCTCCACCATACCAGCTCCCAGCCCCAAACCCCTATCTTCTACTTGTCCCCTGTCACCCAAGAAATTGCCTCCACCACCATCCCACACCTCAAACCGTCCAATTGTAAAGGTGATGTTTGCCCTGCACACATCCTCAAACTCTGTGCAGTCACACTTGTACCTTTGATCACAGACTTTGTGAACGCCTCCTTTGCCTCCAACAATGTCCCCACCTGCCTCTAAACTGCCCGGGTATCTCCCCTCATTAAAAAACCCTCACTTGACTCTACTCTCCCCTCAAACTACCAACCCATTACCTTTCCTCCTCAAAATCCGAGACCGATTGCGTACTCCCAAATCCAGATCCATCTTGAGCAACACCAGCTCCTTGGCTCCAGACAATCAGGTTTCAGACCGAAACACAGCTCAGTAGCAGTGTTCTTAGATCTAAGAATCCAACTCGACAACATCCGTAACTCAGGAAACACTGCCATCCTGCTCCTCCTTGACCTATCAGCAGCATTTGACCTCGTTGATCATGACATCCTTTGCGAAAACCTCCTTACCAACGTCCACTTTTCACACCATGCCTCCCAATGGATTAAATCATTCCTGAGTGAACACACCTCAAGGTTCTTCATAAACAACTCCACTGCCGACCCTATCCCAGTTCCCTGCGATATCCCCCAGGGGTCTTGCCTCTCACCTGCTCTATACAACACCTACACCAAGCCGCTCTTTGACCACCTTCATACACTGGACATTCCATACACCAATTTTGCAGATGACACCCAGGTCCTACCACCACTATCAGGAGAATATGCCCAAGACGTGGCAACTATCAACCAGACTTACAGTATTATCCGGAACTGGATGGCTACCCAAAACCTGTGACTCAATGATGAAAAGACCAAGCTTCTTATTGTAGGCTCGGTGCATCGCCTAAGTGCAGTGTACCTTGCTTATTCTTCCTTCCCCAACAATGGTAACATCATCTAAGTGTCTAAACATGTAAAGACAATGGGGGTATACCTCGATGCAGAGTTTAACATGGCCCACCACATCAGTGCCCTTACCTCCACTACTACCTACAAAGCCAAACTCATTTCCCTAAGCAGGAAATTCATCTCACCCCAAAATTGTTAGACACTCACCCAAGCTATTATTGGCAGTTAGCTTGAATTTTGCAACGTCCTCTTTTCATTCACCTTGGCCAGAAACATTGGAAAACTGCAACTTCTGCAAAACAAAGCTCTGCGACCAGCCCTGGGACTAAAACTCTCAGCCCATGTTACAACATCAAGAAGAGCTGCTCACTGGCTTCCTATAAAAGCAATAACTGAATTCCAAACTTTAACCATCTCACACCGCTGCCTGCACAACAATGCCCCTTCTTACCTAATCCCACGTATCTCACCTAACCCTATTACACGTTCCCTCTGCTCCAGACACCTAGTTTCAACATCAAAGAAGCAGGGGGCTCCAGCTTTAGATTCACTGCCTCCACTCTGTGGAACTCCCTTCCAGACCACATCCAGAATGAGCCCGCCTTCACGGTCTTTAGAAAACACCTAAAAACATGGCTATTTAACAAATATGTATAAATGGTGTACTATGCTCATTATCTTTTTTTCACTCTGTAACCTCCTATGTTGCACAAGCGATGTGATACCTACGGGTCAGGACGCTATATAAAATGAAAATATATATATATATCTATGAAAAGAAATAGATATAAAGAGAATCTCTAATGTTTTGATCGTTTTTAGAATAGCGACTGCATTTGCACTAGGTTCCACATTACATGTTTAAAGTTTTGCAGTTGTAAGGATTTCGTTTATGAAGTAAATTAATTTGAGGTTATCCTACAACTTTCTTGTTAATATAAAGTAGAATTATTTTATTATAACAGTCTTGATTTTGCCTCTATTGTGTTGACCTCGGAACACTGTGCAGGTCAAGACAAAATTGCACACGACATTGATAGTTTGGGTAGGTGGGTTAGTTCCCTCTCTAAAGCTCTTGCATTTTCTCTTCCCACTAACGCTTGCATACAGGTACACTTCCTGTTAGCGTCTCAAGCTGTCAGCTCGTTGGCAGGCTTTGAGATCAGTACATGTAGGTGGTCATTTGATTTAGAGGTGCAGTGTGCACAGGTGTTTGTGGGAAAGCAGGTGAGGGAGGGGAGAAGTGGCTGGGTCAGAAGAATGGTGGCACAGGGCAGAGGGGTGCCGGTGCAGTCGTTTGTTTGTGCGTGCATGCAGGGATTTCTTTAGTTTAAATACTTTGGGCCCAATTCATAGAAAAGTTCAAGGTCCCTGCAAAGTATTTAGTGGCTAAAACAACTTTGCACCTACTCTGCGTTTTCATGGATTTAAATGCGCAATGTAACCCGAGGTACAAAGAAAATCGAGTGTCCCCTGGAAAGCCCACAACACACCCCCACGCACACAAAAACCATTGCCAAATAACCGTTACGCCTACATTTGTGTCTCCCTTTTCCCCACCATCCAGCATTCCAGCAAAACTGCACATGTTCACCGTAAATCAAAGCTGCACCCCAGTGAAACTGCATGCAGTCCCTCTGTAAGTCAAGTCAGCACCCTGTTGAAACTGCGCGCAGCCCCCTCAAATCAAGGCTGCACCCCAGCAAAACTGTGCACAATCCCCTGGTAAATCAAGGCTGCATCCCGGCAAAACTGCAAGTGGCCTCCCATAAGCCAAGGTACCACCCCGTCAAAACTATGCACGGTCCCTGTAAGTCAAGGCAGCACCCTGTTGAAACTGCACGTGCCCCCCATATCAAACCAGCACCCCAGCAAAACTGCGGACCCTCACCCCTACTTTCATGGCACCCAAACTGCTGGCCTACACCTCTAGCAGCCCCCTGAAGTCCTGACACCACCCCCCATTGACCATCACCCCAACCCCAGGCAGCCCCCTGAAGTTCTGACACCACCCCCACTGACCTCTGCCCCAAGCCGCAGGCACCCCCCTCAAGTTCTGACACCACCCCACTGACCTCCGTCCCAAACTCAAGGCAGCCCCCTCTACTCCTGACACCACTCCCACTGACCTCTGCCCCAAGCCCTAGGCAGCCCCCACAGGTTTTAACACCACCTCCACTGACCTCTACCCCAAACCCCAGGCAGCCCCCTCAAATTCTGACACCACCCCCACTGACATCTGCCACAACTCCCAAGAAGCCCTCTGACAGTCTAGCCTACTCCCACTATCCTCGCACACCTCCCTCCATCACCCCTGGCAGCCTTCTGCCAGTCTAGGCCTACTCCCACCATCCCCACTTACCTCCACCCATCACCCCTGGCAGGCCCCTGCCAGTCTGCCCCCTTACCAGTCCAATGGGGAGCTACACCGTACCTCAATTCTCTGGCCTGCCTCCATCATGAAGTATACCTGCCACATAATCTCCTCCAACACTATCAACTGGGAGCACTGTTGTTGAATCTAGGACTGGAGCATCTTTTTTCACGCCCTGGTAGAACACAATCAGCTGCACCTCAACAGGACAGCACACTGTTGCATCACCTACACTGTGGCCACTCCATGTTATATGGGAATGCAATGCAATGTGTCTTTGTGCCATTGCAATGGCCTCAAAGCACTGCAAGTGAATGCGCTTGGAGTACAAAAGAACAAGGAATCACAGATTGGGCATAATCATAAAAAATGCATGGGTGCATTTCAGCCTATGCAAAAGTCGGCTGGTAGGCAGGGTTGCCTAAGTCCCTGCCAGTGACCAAAGCATAACAGACCTGTGTATGGGTGATGGGAAGCCTGCCAGAGAGTGTGAGACTCAGGGAGGCAGGAAATGTGTGCTGCTGGACTGAAACATCAATCATGATACTCAGCTGCATTCCAGTGGCATAGGTGATGCATGAAATGAGAGCAGGTAGTGGGTGATTGCAGATATGCAAACAAGAAGTGCCCCTGCACACAGAATGGAATGACATAATCATCCAGTGTGCCCTCAAACTATCTGATGGCCCCACTCCTAAATGTCAAGCACATGCGCACCCCCCCCCCCCCCTGCAAACATCACAGAAACAACATGACGCACGCAGTGAGGCCCCAATCCACATGACCAACACCAAACACATGCACTGGGAGAACATGAAATAAATAAATAAATAGGCACACAGACAAAGAGACTGCAAGAAGCGTGTAATGTACTGATTCAAAACTTGTATTGAAATACAACTATATACAATAAAATGAAGGGAAGGTTAAGGTTATATACATAGGGTGCGGACTAGTCCTCTCCAATTTCAGACCACGGCTGAGTCACATTCTACATCCTCCTGCCTTAGGCGAGGCTCCATTGTTGCCTGGAGGGCTTGCATGGTGGCCAGCATCAGCTTCTCTGCTTCCACTGCCGACCTGCAATTAGCCTCCAGGGTGGCAGCCCTCCTCCTTGCCCACCTCAGCGCCAACTCAGCCCTGCCCACCATCACAGCTGCTTTCCTTGCATGCTACCTCTCTGCCACCAGCTGCATCTGGTATTGACAGAACACCAACGACAATGCCTGCATGGTCCCCCTTTGTTCCTCCTGCCACACTGGTGCCAATTGCCTCCTTGGGCTGGTAAATCCTAACAAAGTCTGCCTCCTCATGGTTGCCACCTGCTGCCCCGGGGCAGAGTGCAAGTACCTGCACTGCCCTGAAAGGCCTGCTGACTTTCCACTGCCAGTGCCTGTGTTGGTGTCTGGGCAGGCACAGCGGCCACCTCATCTGCCTTCTCAGGGACTCCCACCTTGGGCAGGGACAAAGGCTCAACCATATGGGGCAGCTGTGGTGGGACTAGCGCACAGGGGCCATGCTGGAATGTTGCCCGGAAGGCACCCTTCAGGAACACTGGAGCACAGAGGAGGAAGTGGAGTAGGGGACCAATACACAGAACAGCCCACTGTTGCCAGCATGGCCATGAAGCAGCACATCTCATTGTGATGATATACACACTGTCTGCGCTTAGCCTGTACATCATCACAAATGTATGCATTCCACCTCATGATAGCAGCCAGCAGGTGCAGCACATAATCCTGAGTGGACACATCATCTGGAGTTGGGATGCTGGTCTGGGTGCAGGCATCCTGGGAGGTGAGCACTGCTGCAGCAGATGACCCAATGACAGGAGGTGGTGCAGGGACTGCCATGGTAGACTGCACTTCCACATGCCCCTGGGACAGGGGTGCAGCATGAACACTGTCCTCGACACCCCCACCTGATGCCTTGGGCTGGCCTGTAATGGCTGCCTCCTCCAACTCCATCAACCAGGATGATTCCAGGGTGTCTTCCACCCTAGATGGCCCCTGTTTAGTCTCACCCTGTCCCACTGCTGCTGAGGAATCCCCTGCCACAATCACCTCCTTCGACTTACCCCCAGTATCCATGCCCGATGGTCCAGGTGCTCCCAGAGCCACATCGCTATCCAAAAGGTAGTTGTCACAGGTGCATGGCTAGGGTCTGCACCTTGGTCTGTGGCCCGGTCGCTGCATCCTTGCTCCACGTCACAGCTACTGCCCTCTTCTCCAGCAAATGTGGAGAAGCAGGCAATGAACATTGACATCATTCAACAGTTTCAAAGCATGTGTGGCTTATACAAAATGAAAAGTAATAACAATTCAGCATGTGTCATCCAGCAACAGCCACACACACACACACACACACACACACACACACCACACACACACGCACGAAACCGGACACATGAATATAGGTTCAATGATGAGTCACAGTCATGACACATTCACATGTCAACACAGCACATAGACGTCAGTCCACAAACACGTTGCAAGAAACATGACATAGCACAATAAAAATGTCAAAGGGACCCAACTTTAATCTGCTCTGCTGCCCACAGGGGCACAGGGGTGGGCAGTGAGTCGCTTTGTAGGGTGGCCAATCACAGAATGCATGGAAGCATAGATGGTCTCTGTTATTGCTGAGAACACGTTGGTGACATGACACCCAGTTGTATGCTGGATACCACAAGACAGTCATGATTTGACTATGCACAGCGTGGCCATGTGAAATACTGATTGGGCATCCGTCCACCCAAAGAAATGAAGCAACACGCCTTCCTGACAGCTTGAACTGTAAAAATACCACACGTACATGCACAAATTGCATAGGTACAAGCGTTTATGCTGTTTCCCCCAACATATACATATGGCATGATCACACATCAACTCTGACTTCACTTGCAGAGGGATGACAGATCACATCATTGTCCCTGAGAGGTCAATGCACCAACATGACAATCACTGATTTCCATACACGTGTCACCTATGAATACTGAATGTGGATATCTTCACTTGAAAAAGCACTACACATAGAGGTGTCCTGCATGTATGCCCCTCATATGGCCACAAAATTGTAATCTGGCATCCTTACTGTCCAAGCACATGTTACCATCAACTGACATTGCATGTGCACGAGTGTCCCAAATCACCAAATAACTGTGCACACACCAGTGCATGTCCAATCAACAGATGACTGACATCACACATGGCAAGCATTGTCAGGAGGCTGCATGCCACTGTGGATCACTACAACACACATGCTGCATACAGAAGAGAGTACCTGCAATCATGAATGCCAATGAAAAATACACATACACTATAAAGCACTACACATATGGCTACTCACCAACAGCTCTCAGATGTTGTTGCCACTTTCAGATCTGGGCATGGAGCTCTGGGTAGAACCTCTCAAGGACCAGCATATTGGCAGATGACATTTTGTAGCAGCCTGCCCGGTGCACCTTCATGGTGGCAACTGCCTCGGGGCTTCTACAACCTTGGTATGTGTCCAGGTTTTCAGGTCCTTCCATTGCTTCTGCACATTCCTCATGGAATAGACTGCCACCCCCTCCTCTTTAAGGCAACCGTGATGTGGGCCAAGATCTGGTTAAGTCATTCATGACCCAGCTGCATTGCTGGGTTAAAGAGGGCATTATACTTTTCCAGAACATGATCCACCAGGATGCCAACTTTAGTGGATGTGAAGTTGGTAGCCCTCTGCCTCGCAGCCATGGGGGTGCCTCTCAGTGGTGAGGAGGATTGAGCAGACATGGCAACACTTGAGGTAGGTGTGGGTGGGCTAACTGAGTCCTGTTAATGGGCTGTGGAGCAGTGGTGGTGGAATGGAGATGTGGTAGTCCCAAGACAGCATAGGCAATGAGGGGCAGCAGGCAGTCAAAGGCAGTGCTAGTGGGCAGCAAGCACACACTCTCGTCAAGCAGCAGCAGATGGCGAGGTGGGAGGCAGTACAGGCCAGGAGGAAGCAAATGTAATGGCACTTGACGCAGGAGAAGGGTTATCTTCCTGTGTCACATTGGAGGCAGTAGATATTAGAGTAAGGGGCCTTACTGCGTAGGTTATGTGCTACACTCTGCACGCAGAACACCTACCCATGGAGCCAGCAATGACATAGATATTTAAGAGGTGTGATGCACATCACTTGTGTGCGAGAAGGTACAAAGACGGGCGAGTGAGTATCACAAACAGCATTTGTGGGTGCCACGCAAGCTGTTTCCTTCAAGTAATGCGCACCACATTTTTCTTTTTGGGGTTTCCCTCTGCGCATACATGCATGTGTTTTTATTCATTGTGAGGCTTTCAGTATACCACGTACGTATTTTCTTTTGTATGGGGTGAACTGCGTTTCAAGTACTGCTTTTTTTCTGAGGCTTTTGGTACATCACGTACGCAGTTTTGTCTTTTGGGGTGCCACTGTGTATCATGTCATGCATTCTTTCAGCTTTCTTGGTATTGCATATGCAATTTATTTTATTGGGGTGCCTCTGCATATTGCGTGCTGCTTATTTTTGCTTTTGGGGTGCCTTGGAGACGTCCCGGACAACGCATCTACGTAGTACATCACGTAGACTGTTCCCAATCATTTTGCTTTGCAGGAAGACATTTTTGGTGGAGCTTTTCATTCATACATTTACCCTGAACCATGAGTGGAAAGGCCTCAAAAGAGAAAGGGAGAAGACAGATACATGGTGGGGACATATGTACCCCAGCCCCATGAGGACATGGAATGCCTCAGGCCAGAAGTGACCCAGAACCTGTAAGTGGACATGGTCGGAAGCCAAGAGGTGAACCAGCAACACCAATGGAGACTAGGTCCAAGAGGGGACACCCTGCAGAGCAGGAATAAGCTGCACCCCAAGATAAGGCACAGGAGAAGAGTCTGCCAAGGAAGAAGCACTTCACTGATGGTTCTCTGAGTTCTTCATCACAAAAACTGTGGACATACATAGTTCATAAGTATGAATAGTCAGTGTTCCACTAATCCTGTGTTAATTTTTCCAGCCAGTCAGGACTCATTGCTAAAGAACTCAAACAGGCCATTCTCAACCCACTTTTAAAGAAAATGTCACTGGATGCTTCTGTTCTGGCTATCTATCATCCTATCTCTCTTTTGCCGTTCTCTAAGAAGCTTTTTGAGTCTTTGTTATCACTGATTCTTTCCTTTTTTCTTGAAATGTCACCCTTCTTTGACCCATTTCAGTTGGGGTGCCATCCAGGACGTGGAACAGAGAGTGTTTTTGTATCTGTGCTTGACGATCTAGCCATGTTGATGGAGTGGGAGCCTTGATACTGTTAGATCTGTCTGCGGCATGCAACACTGTCGACCACTTCATCCTATTAGCCTGCATAACTGCAACGACACTCAGTTACTGGTACAGTTAGATCTTGACCAGCCAGAGACATTGACGCGCTTGTGCGAGTGCCGGCGGGCCGTGTGGGGCTGGATGAAAAGCAACTGGCTCAAATGTAATGGGACAATACAGAGATCCTGGTGGTGGGTTCTCCCCCGGACTCTACTCTCTGTACTCCTACATTCTGGCCTTCTGCTGTGGGTGATATCCCTTTTCCAGTGACAGCGGTTATAAATGTGGGAGTTTTTCTTTCCGCTTCACTCTCAATGGCCTTACAGGCGAGAGCAGTGTGCAAAACGTGCCACTTTCTTCTTAAAGTATTTTTGCAAGGTGCTGCCATTTCTACCTACTCACCTGTGTCTCCTGGTGGTGGCCTCGATAGTTATCAGCCTCAATGATCACATCAATGCTTTGTACGTGGCTCAACCTGCTGGGTTTATACACCGTCTACAGCTCTTGCAGAATTTAGCTGCTCAGGTAGCAACCTCCACTCCATATAACTCTCATATTAGCCCTGTGCTTGAAGCCCTTCACTAGCTCCCGGTGGCCAAAAGGATTAAGTTTACATCGTTGTGTTTGGTCCACCGAGTGTGTTATCACCAGGGGGCTGACTACCTGCAGGATCAATTTCTGCCCTTTATTACTGGGCGGACTCTCCGCTCTGGCAGTGCCTGCTTAGTGGTCACTCCTAAATTCTGGCTATCTAGGGTAGTTGACTGCATTTTTTTAGGATGACTGGAATGACCCATCTGTGAGGGAGGCACTAATGTTATTGAAGAGTGCATTGAGCGCTGGGCCCATCAATTCTTTAATGATGGACCCCAGCATGGTACTGACAGAATAGGAAGTAGATTTGAGGGAGGCAATTGTTTTCACAAGTTCTGGGGAAGAGAGTGGAGTGAATTCAGTTCAGAGGGGCAGTGCGCATGCTGGAGTGCAAAAAAATCTGTCAAGCAGGCCCTTTTACTGCTTATTTATAATACGCTACCCAGACTGCTGGCACATGCCCATATGGGACACTAGCAACCAAAACAGGTACAACATCAGCCTGATCCACAGCATCCCCCTCAGGCAGCCCTGAATGAATCTCATTATAGCGAACAAGGGTGTGAGGCACACCCCCACAACCCCTGCTCCCTGTGAACGCTCTAGTGGGACCGTATGATAGAATTGTTCAAAGTTTTCGATGGTACGTGATTTTAGTACCACGAAAATGCAAACAATTCTACCATACAAACTTTATTTTCAACATTTTGTATGGCTTTGCGATACCCTATATGGCAATGGCTGATGACACCATTCTGGAAGCTAGTCAACCCCACCATCACATAGAACACCATTGAGCAAGTATTTAGCCTTCTAAAGAACTGCGTCAGATCCTCCATAGGACAGGTTGATCCTTTGTGTACCTTCTGGAGAAGGACTGCTGCATTGTGGCCATGTGTAGCATGCTCCATAACATTGCCCGTGACTGGAAAGTGCCCATGCCAGATGAGAACAAGGATGATACTTATTCAGATGATGGTGGACATGGCTATGACGGGGAGACTCAGAAGCCTAGGCAGGAAGAGGCTCAGATGGACAGACTTGTCCTTTGGGCAGAAGTTGTCAATAAGGTCTTCCGTTAGAGGTAAGTGTGTCTGTATAACAGGGCCCTGCGCCTCACTGCCCCTTCTCAAGTGCCCAAATGACAAGACATGTGGTTCAAAATGTAACGTTACTTGATAGCCAAACACTACATGATCATTACATGGAACCATTTCCAGCTCCATGGCAATATATTTAAGCAAAAAGTAACATCCCAGTGTGGATACGTCTCTGTGCGGGGATATGTCTGCACTGCATTCCCAGCACAGATAGCTCCCTGCACCCTGTTGGATGCACCTGACTGGGAGCTGTGACACTGGCGCTATTCCGAAAATGCTGCGGCCAAATCGGCTGCACCAGAATGTCTGGCTTCACCTGGAAGAGCTTTCAGACCTGGGCCTGGCTGCGTCAGTTGGATGCAACAGCATTACCGTGAGAGCATTATGAATCTCAAATCGTACTGTGCTGCCGGGTCAACTATTTGTGGAGCCCAGGACCTGTGATTAACGGGCATCCATCAGTAGTCCATCCACCGGGACGTTGAGCTTTTCGTCAGTGAACTTTGACCAGCAAGAAATGGTCCTTGTGAGTGACCAGTAGAAAGAGCCAGTAGAACAGACAAGCTGATTAGGGGCTAGGTGGCTCAGAGGTTTGGATGGCAGGAGTGGGTAATCACTTGAACGTATGTCAGTGAGGATGGGGATGATGATGGTGTGACTTGGGGGCAAGTTGGGTAACATCAGCCCAGGCTCGAGAGTAGCTTTCTTTGCTGGGTCCCCTGGGAGACACCAGCTGGTCAAACCAAGGTAATGTGTTACATTCAGGATTTTCTTTGAAATGTTCTAAAGTGTCCTCTTCCATCCCATACTATGTGAAACTGCGACCATTGGTGTGAACAGAGTATGTGGCTCTATGATGTGCACATCCCATAGTATTACCCAAATGGACCTTTTAAAATTGACCTTTTGCACAATTGACCTAATTATAGTGGTCCTAATTGACCTTCTGCACAATTGACCATTATATTATTTTAGTTATTTTATATATGTATTGGGTTGGTTTTGGATTATAAATAATATAAGGGGATTGGGTGGGGGGGTTGTAGGGGATTTTGGATTGGGTGCAGGGGTAGCGGGGGGTTTCCCCCGCATATATGTCCTAATTGACCTTCTAAGGTTAATTAGGTCAATTCTCCCGAGGTCAACTGTGAAAAGGTCAATTAGTATACAACCCATCTAAGTCCTTCTGTTAAGAGGTTCTAACTTGTATTAATAACACAAGTGAGTGGGATGCACCAGAATGGGCCCTGTATGTATTCACATTTTTTTTAAAATAAGTATTATAATACAGTCAATTCTTGGTATCCTTATTATTTCTTTATACCACTCCATCGCTCCATATAGCATCGTTTCCCTTAATATGTTTTCGTAAAGCACAATTCAACTAAATAGATATAAAAGATGTTTTATGCATGATCGCCTGTCAGATCACCTCGTTGAGTCAGGTCACCCGCAATGCATATTTGTGCAAAGAACTGTTTTGATGGGAAACGAATCCACAAAGAAGGTGGAAACACGTTACGTTTGCTGTTACATGCTGAATATGTGTTCTTCGTTCCGAGCCAGGGCCATGTGTTTACTGAGGCGACACTGGAGAAATATACGTATTCTATCTACTTCGAGGCAAGTGAACAAAGGTTACACGGCTCGTATAGCTGACATTTAGTCGTATTTCAAACACACGCGGCTTTAAGACACCGCTGAAAGTCAAAAGGTCTTGGCTTCCCTCAATGTGTTTTCATATTCCTGCCAAAATAGCCAACAAAGAACGTGTTTTAAACTTTTCTGACTCTAGCGTGTCAAACAAATGTCTTCTGCACCCCATACGACGCCTGTAAATTCTGCTTGGGATTCATATGCGCGGGCTCAGGAGCCCTCCATCGAACATCCACAACACAAAACAAAAAGCGCAGCGTCCTGCTCACATCTGGGCGCATGCGTACATAGCCATTGTGTACACCAGAACACGTCTTTTCATCTCAACAACAGAGATCACATATCACAATGCAAGCATTAACCAAATGGGGTTTATTTATAATAATGTGCTTTTCCGCAGCGTTTGAGGGAATTCAATTCAAAACATCTAAATTGTGATTTTTAGCTTGTAATCCTCTAATGAGCATCACATGGAACTTTATTAAAGACGGACAGAAAATGCAGTGTTCCCGTTCAGCGATATCAGCTTTCACAAATCCTAAATGGGGGTAGGCATTTATAATGCAAATGGCGTCGCAAGTGTACATTTTAATTCAGTTTTCCGTAGCTTGTACGATTCCAGCTACATCTTACATTTCCATGAAAGCTCATAATTAAATCAAACATTAAATGCATATCTAGAAGTTGGATCAGGGAAAAATGTAATTGTATAGCAAATTCAATTTGTTTCATTAAGTCTAACGTGTTCTAGTGTCGTTTCGCCATTGCGGCCAAAACTTGCATTTGGAATAAGAATGGATATTGTAATGGGCGTAACTATTCCTGATGTTGAATATAATCTGACCGTCTTCCATGCAGTCAAGTCAGCTAATGAGCTTCAAGAACAAATATATTTGTCTTGACATTATGGTGCTGTCTTTGTAGGTAGATGATGCATGTTCATGATTATTTTACATAAGCAGAACAAGTATTATCTAAAATAAGTATCTAGGACTGGTCTGATAAACTTGACAGAGCTGAAAATCACCCCAGCTATGAACACAACCAACACATTCTGTAAGCAAGTTATACCAAATCACTAGGATTTTATGTTTCTCTGGCATTTTTATTTTATTTAGAAATTGATTTGAATGTATTGTTGTATTGTGAGGTTCCTTTTTGCAGAAAATCTGGTTCAAAACGAAGAACACTAATCATATATATGCTATAGGTCGGGCAAATCGTCACAAAAGGGATGAATCGAAGGCGAGTGGGGCTATGAGTACATTATCAAAGAATTGATTTACAGTATGGATCATGCATTTTAGAATGGTCTGAGGCTATAGGCTCATGTCTTTGTTTAATGTAAATATCAGGCATTCTTGCAGAAACAGCTCATAGAGTTTTCCTGAGTTGCTTCTCCTTTTCATTTTCTAAGTATTTAGAAAAAATATTCCCAAAGATTTACGCTATGTGAGATGGGATCCTCCTCCTTGGCACAGCCTCTTGCATTGTGTAAGAGATTATTCTCTCCCACTGACTTGTTGCTGCACCCTACATTGATAGACCTGAATATATAATGAAAGATCTGCAGGACCAGGAAGGCTTTGGTAGGTGATGCAAAGAATTTGAAAAACAGACCCACAATCCTACTGGGAGCCAATACAGAGTTGTATGGCCTGGCAATATGGAATCCTAGAATTTTAGGAAAACAATCGTTCAGATCTACAATTAACTTCCATCTGCTGATCCATTTCTAGGTATGGTATATTTTGGCCTATGATATACTGCTGTTAGTGGGCATTCAGATTTTGATGTTTTCTTGTGGTATGAAAGGAATGTATGGGTCAAGGATAATTCCTATTGTGTTTTTATCCTTTCCAGACCGGATTAGTGTTCTACCCATTGAGTTGGGCCATTTGAATGGTCAGATTGTTGGGGATGAAGTTCAATAAAAAAAATATGAATTCAGTTTTGCTGATATTGCGACAAGTCTATTTGCCAATCATCCAGTCTTCCACTCTCTGGAGGCAGAGTGTGACGGTCAAATTAGTTACTTTGTTTGAAGGCAATCTGGGAGTCATCTGCATAAAGATGAAATTGCAGTGGGTCAAATTCAACTAATGGGGCTAGACGTTTGATGTCAAATTTGAAAAGCTGTGGTCAACGAGTGTAGCCTCATGGGATTTCCCTACAGAAAGCAAAGGGGGGTGATCCGAGTTTTGCTGTTCTGACTTGAGATGAACAATCATTTCAGAATATAATGGTAAATGTTCTTGTTAGGTACACCACTGATATTTGAATGGCATTTGGCGATGTTGAGTGCATGCCTGCCTGATCAGAGGAGGAGCAGGGGATGTTAATGGAATAGAGGTGGGCAAGTGTGAAACCTGAAATGTTGCTGAGTGCAGGAGAGCAGGCAGAACGTAACTGAATCATGAGTGCAGGCATGAGTGCAGGCATGTTTCTCTGTGGTTTGATAGTGACACCTTTGCATGTGTTTTATCTGGCAGGAAGCACCAAAGATCCAATGAATCTGTGAGATTGCACTGGCTCCTTGCTTGGAGGGGTGGGTGTTTGGGATCGAGCTTAATATGTAAATGTGTGAGCTGTCTGTGTATTGTAGGCGGTAGGTAATTAACAGCCCTGGTACTGTGGTTTGATAAAATCCTTTTATTAATTGCATGAAGCAAATAAAGACTCCCTCACACTCTCACAATTGTGCAATTTTGTGGTATTGATATGAAATCTCATCCGCTTGAAACATTCATTTTTGATATACAAAATGTTATACATATTCTCCAACATACATGAAACAGCGTGGTCCAACATTTAATTTAGCAAGGAAATCACAATGTGAGCGATTTGTTAGCTTTTCTGCATTCATTAGTTAGTGTATGAACATAGATCAACTGTGAAAAACAATCTGCTTTGGAATCCCTGTGCCTCACTGTCTGCTCCCAACCCTGTCTATGATCAGATAACTCGTAGTACAGCCTGTTCATTAACATTTTGGTACCGTAAAGGTTAATAAATCTCTGTCTTGTGCCAAATTTGACACCTCGCTGATTATCTACATGATGTACTTTTTTATTCATGTATCCTCATAACATACCATATGAAAAGATTCTCTTGCTTCCCTGCAGCCTAGCCTCGGATCAGACATCTATCTCTCCAAAGTTCTTCTCGCCCACTCGTCTGCCAGGCTTTCCCACAACAGGCCTCAGCGCGTCCTTATCAGACCAATACCCATGAGCTGTTCTCCAAATTTTCCTCAGCCTCAGCAGTCAGAGGGCCCAGAAATTCCACCTTGAGTACCTACCCCTCTCATTTCTTCTCGTTCTTTCCATACCCCATTTTTTCCTTCTTTTTTCTCCTCTTGCATTCCAACTCTCTCTTTCACTCTCTTTCTCTCTATCCACCCCTCTGTAAATTATATGTTACCTTTTACCAACCCTTTCTTTGTGATGTCACCTCTCACTGTGTGACATACTAATTTGTGTAGTGTTCCATTCCTTGCTTCCCTTCTGTGGTGACCTTTGAAAAGCATTTAGTTGGGCAACAACCTCATGCTGCCTGCAGAAATTCTTGGATGCATTCCGTTTGCTTCCCTTCTGTTCTATCTACATGAATAATTGAGCTAGCTCTTGGTAAGGAACTGGCTTTCTCCCCTCAAGGTTCATTTTGCTCAGGCCACATTCCCCAGCATGCTCTGAATCCTATGCCACAAAGTGCTGCTTTTTATGTTTAATTGTAATTCTCTGCAAACCCTGCTGTGTTAATGCACCTACGTCTATGCTAGTCTTGTGGGGCCTGTGTAAATCTAACCTTATGATACTCTTGTACAAATTCTAATTCTGCTAATGATAATGCACTTATGGTGCAGATTCTGTATCTCATCATGCACTCTCTAACAGTACTAGACTGAACCTTTACATTTAGAGCATCAGTGAATGTGTTTTCTGTTACCATAGTCTCCAGGGGGGAGCAGGGTTCTTCTAGAGAGAGGCTGTATTTAAAGCCAGAGCCTTGATTTGACTGTTCCCATTCTTTGGAGTTTGTTATTTGATGCCTTGTGTGCTGATGTAAGGCACGTGCTTGTGAGTTTAAGACAAAAGAGTCCCATCTTATTTTTGTAAAATGTTTCCAAGAGTATTGATCCGATCATGTATTGAATCGGGTACTTTTCAATTGTGATTATTTGTGTTGTCTAAAAAAATTTCCACCTTTGGGTATGTGTTAATTTTCTGTTTGTTTCCAGACGGTGTTCGGCTTTCTGATGGCTGCTGGTTGAAGTAGTACTGCTATGATTCTATTTGGTCAAGTCTTTGAAGGAGCTATCTCAGTATGTAGAATGCAATCTTGTGAATAGAAATGTTTGAGGGATATATTGAAAATCGTATGGTCTTCCTTGTTAGGGAGATGGCTCGGGATCCAGTTCCAGAGTTTTTAAGACAAGAATGGAAAGGAGGATCGACTGTTATATTTGAGTTTGAAGCTTGGACCTACTAATAAAGTTGTGTTGTTTCAGTGGTGCACTCTATGGGGATTGTTTTGGGTATATTTCCTCTTGCTGCATTCAGCGCACCTGATTTGGAAAGCATGGTGGATGATACATAAAGCCTTGATTTGTATCCTACATTTTGCCAGGTGCTATTTTAGCTTTAGCAGTGCAGGGTTATGGTGCCGACCTCTAGTCCCGGGAGTCTGGTTACTGTATTTTGAGTTCTTTGTAGTCTGTTTAATCGATATTCTGGAAGGCCCAGATAGAGGATGTTGCCATAGTCCTGCCAGGACAGTACATGTTCTATGAGTACCATGGTTCTGTGCAGGATGGTGAGGTGTGGCATACTGTGTTAGATGGTCAGAATTGGAAAAAGCCGCTTCTTAGAATCCATATTACCTGAGATTCGTGTGAAATGGCATCGTTCATTAGGAGTTCAATGTTTGTAAACTTTGCAATTAGGTGTGTGCAGGTTCCTATTTCTTAACACCATGGGACTAAGATGGGCGATTTAAGTGTTGTTGCAGTTCATTTGTTTGGTTATGTTGAAGCTAACGATCTTACAATCAACATAAAGAAATCACAAACTATGTCTCTCACATGTCACCCAGGGAAAAAGAAGAAAGATGCTGTTTTCTATTTGTAGACCTCCAAACTGGAACACATTAAGACCATACTTAGGGGAATGGCTTAACGAGAGCCTCTGTGAATAGGATTGGGAGATCCATCTAAGACCCAAAACTGAAGCATTGGCTCGCAAACGTTTGGTCATACATAAGAAATACGTGAGGTTCTCTCTATGACCAGTCATTGCTTTCTGTCACCAAAAAGCTGTTCCTATACTTACTTATGGAGGAGAGGCTATACTCAATTTATCCTGGCAAAATTGGGACCTCCTTGATGGTATCTTTTGGATAAAAATCTTATCCCTTTCAAAGGCTTACCCTGTGCAACAAATTCACTTTGAATTAGATCTTCAATCCATACAATCAATAATAGTGTGGAAATCATTAGACCTTTTCAGGAAAACCATAGTGGTAGACAACCTCCCGCCAATTGATATATTGGGAACCAGAGTAAAATCTTCATATGATATAGTGCTCAATCTATGGAAAGTGACCTGTGTACAAATTATTGATAACTTGGAATGTTCAGTGGAAACGTTGCAACTGCAGCCTCTTTCAGTAAAAACAAAGATACAAAGAAACAATTGGATAGAGACCATAGATAAGAAAAGCCAATACAAATTGGCGATAAACTGTACCTACGAGAGTAGAGCTCTGAACCAGCTACCACCATATCTGAAATGCTTTCCTTGTCAACGGACGCATAATCTTTTCCCCTGAATGTCTCTCAATTTGCTGCCGACAAGGGAGGTTCTGGTACAAACACAACAAGCCCTGGATAACTCTAACATCTGACGTTTTTGCTGAGACCCTTCTCAAATAGAAACCCATGATCATCTAAATATGGAATGTGTAATCCTGACTAAGGAAAGAAGGAAGTATAGTGCCATGCTCCTGCCACAAGTGTTTGTTTTATCACCTGAGGACCGCTGGGCCACCTTGATGCTGGGCGCCTAAAAAAGCCTTATATTTAGAGTGATCCAATTTTGGAGGGAGGTGATTGGAAAGACTCCCATTTAGCTCAGCCTAAGAAGTTAGTAAATGTCTGAGCATAAGCTGTTATTTCACTGGATCATGCTATCAAGGAGCATACTCATTCTTCTATCTATTTCTTGCAAGATAACCACTGATGTCTTTTTCTTTTTCTTATGTTTTGTTTGTATTCTTGCAGTTGCATTTTGATTAATTGCATTTAAGAATGGAAATAGAGAACTCAATGAAAAAGTGTGCAAAAAAAACGAAATCATTTAAAAAGCAATATATATATATATATATATATATATATATATATATATATATATATATATATATATATATATATAGTGAAAAAACTTTGTTAAAGGGATGTTATGGTTAAGTTGCGCTGCTAAAACCCTTTCAAATTCAGTGAAAAAACTATGTTAAAGGGACGTAATGGTTAATTTGCGCTGCTAAAAACCTTTCAAATTCAATGAAAAAACTTTGTTAAAGGGACGTTATGGTTCCAAGTAAAAACGAAAAACCCTTGAAATTCGCCAGTTATGGTAAGCTAAGCAACCATAACTCACGCCACCACCGTGCACTGCTAAGCCTAACACCCAGGACATCAAAGATGACATCACAAATGTCATTGATGACATCACTGATGACATCACATGTCTGACTCCCCCTTTTTTCCTTTTCTGACATATCTAGGCCACATGATTTTCTTCAGTAACAGTCAGGAACTAAAAATTTTAAATGTACTATATTCGTAGACTTATCCTTCAAGTATGTTCTTACAATAATTCTCTTATGGTCCAGTCATATCATATGAAACATATACATAGGGGAAGACACAACCTTGAAAGACAGCAATCCTTTTTGTGCATTAAAATTATTAGTAGATTTATCAGCACTTTCTGTTAGTTTTGATGTTTTTTTATTACTGTACTTTCCCTGAATATACTCATATTTGTATATGTTTTACTCACACTATTTTCCTTAGGGTCCAGACACATCATGTGATATATATAGATAGGGTAAGTAACAGCTTTGAAACAGAGCAATCATTTCTCTGCATAAAGGTAATCAGTTAGATTATGAACACTTTCTGCTACTATTGCTTTGCTGTTTTTTTTTTCTTACTTCAATTCCCTTGTATGTATTCATATTTGTGTGTGGTGTTGTCTCTTTGTGATTTGTCTATAATAATGCAATTATGTAGTAAGTGGGTTTTATTACCTACTTATCACAAGTTTCACTGTACGCAAAACTGTAATATGAAAACAGTTATCATTTCACTATTCAACATGGCAAGCTTATGAATATTGCACCTCCATCGTGTATGCTGCACACAATGCCTATGTTTCTACATGAGTACCTTAGTATACTGGATGGAACTTCATAATAGAATGCTATTTATATCAATGCATTGCTTAATACACTGATTAGCACTTGATATTTATTCCAATAATCTTTGACACTTTTTTAATTAACATTACACTAAGAATCCCTTGTACAGACTTTTCATGAAAGGTAAATGCACATGTGATATCATCAGTGATGTCATCAATGACATTTGTGATGTCATCTTTGATGTCCTGGGTGTTAGGCTTAGCAGTGCATGGTGGTGGCGCGAGTTATGGTTGCTTAGCTTACCATAACTGGCGAATTTCAAGGGTTTTTCGGTTTTACTTGGAACCATAACATCCCTTTTAACAAAGTTTTTTCACTGAATTTGAAAGGTTTTTAGCAGCGCAACTTAACCATAACGTCCCTTTAACAAAGTTTTTTCACTGAATTTCATTGGTTTTTAGCAGCGCAACTTAACCATAAGGTCCCTTTAACAAAGTTTTTTCACTGAATTTCATAGGTTTTTAGTAGAGCAACTTAACCATTACGTCCCTTTAACAACGTTTTTTCACTGAATTTCTTAGGTTTTTAGTAGTGCAACTTAACCATAACGTCCCTTTAACAAAGTTTTTCACTGAATTTGAAAGGTTTTTAGCAGCGTAACTTAACCATAACGTCCCTTTAACAAACATTTTTCACTGAATTTCATTGGTTTTTAGCAGCGCAACTTAACCATAACGTCCCTTTAACAAAGTTTTTTCACTGAATTTCTTAGTTTTTAGTAGTGAAACTTAACCTTAACGTCCATTTAACAAAGTTTTTTCACTGAATTTCATAGGTTTTTAGTAGTGCAACTTAACAATAATGACTTTGCTTTATATACATGTCATATGGAACTGACTGAATCTCTTCTACTGTACTTGATGTCCGCGAACTCATTTAATGTTCGCGAACATGTTCGAAGAACAGTACCACTACCTAAAAACTCTGGGGGGGTATGTTTGATTGTTATATCATAACATAGGAACATTTAACAAATTCAAAAAGGAGCACACAAACACATTATATGTACAAATACATAAGAAATGTAACCCATATATGCACACACTAACCATTCATTTAAATGCACTATGTTCTAAAATGGAATAAACCACAAGAAGATAAATTGGCTTCCAACATAATTACCTCACAAACACGACAGAACTGAGAACAAGAGCAGACCCACTGAGTACATAGGACATATCTTACCTGAAATATTAAGTGTACTTAATTTTATTCATATATTTATAAACTTTCTGTATTAGATAAAAAAATATATTATCTTTTTTTTTCTCACAGAAATGTCTAGTACTCTGGAATGGCTAGAGGAGCATTTCCCACATGAAGAAATGTCACAAGATAGTAAAACTAATGGTAAACACTTTATAATATAAACCATTTCATTATTATTATTTTGTATACATTTAACATATATATATATATATATATGTATATTTTGTACAGAGCATACCAAAATAGAAAATACTTCAGAAAAACCTGTTATGGATACCACTTTTCACAGTATAGAAGAAAAAATTGATTTATTGTTGACTAATTTTAATAAATTGAAAACTTTTGTGGAAGATCATTTTAAACCAAAAACCTTGTACCATTGCCCCACATGTACTTGTCCCTCCTCATCATGTCCCAGTCAATTATCCCCAAACCCTCTCCATAACCCAAAACGTTTTGATGAGACTTCCATCCCTTCTTCACCTAATAACAATCATGTTGAAACCCCTAATTCTCCTGTTTTTGTTTCTGTTTCTGCCTCACCTTCTCTGTCATAAATTATTAATATATGTTAAATAAAGTTAAATTTTTATATTGTGTTGTAAATAGTTTTTTTTTTTTTAAACAATGAAGGTGTCCGCGGACAGTGCAGGTGTTCTGAAATGTTCGTAAATAAACAAAAATGGAGGTGTCCTGAAGAACACTATGCCTGTTCGTACTGTTCGCTAGCAAGTTGAAACTGCTCTAAGAACACACGTGGTGTCCTGAAATGTTCGTAAAGAAACTAAAATTAAAGTGTTCTAAAGAACACTATATCTGTCCGTAATGTTCGCTATAAACTTGAAACTGTTCTAAGAACACAATTGGTGTCCTCAAATGTTCGTAAATAAACGAAAATGGAGGTGTCCTGGAGAACACTACACCTGTTCGTAGTGTTCGCTAGCGAGATGAAACTATTCTAAGAACACAATTGGTGTCCTGAAATGTTCGTACGTAAACGAAAATGTAGGTGTCCTGAAGAATACAATACCTGTTCGTAGTGTTCGCTAGCAAGTTCAAACTGTTCTAAGAACACACGCGGTGTCCTGAATTGTTCGTAATTAAACGAAAATGGAGGTGTTTTAAAGAACACTATACCTTTCCGTACTGTTCGCTAGCAAGTTGAAACTGTTCTAAGAACACAATTGGTGTCCTGAAATGTTCATACATAAACGAAATTGGACGTGTCCTGAAGAACACTATATGTGTCCTTACTGTTCGCTAGCAAGTTTAAACTGTTCTAAGAACACACGCAGTGTCCTGAAATGTTCGTTTCATGTGTGACGCATTTTTAATTACTTCAGGACCCGAACAGTGTCCGTAGAACATCAACGCGCATGCGCTAACCAATCTCTGTGCATTTGGTGTCCTGCGGACAAGCGCTTCCTTCGCGGACTTGTTCGCGAACGGATCATATGACCGCGCCCACGCTGATCACGTGTTCTGAATGCGGACACTGTTCGTGTCCCCGAACAATTTAAAAGTACATTTTCAATGAATCCATAATATTTTTCAATAAAATCTCACCATGACACAAGTCCCACATAGTAATCCTGAGTTTCTACATACCTTTTGAAACTTTTCAAACCTTTTTTTGTGTTCGATCTGTCCGCGGACAGCGTGCATGTCCGCGGACCGTGCACAAGCACCCATATAAAAGACCACGCCCTAGAGCTTATTCTCATTGTGTTTCTGGCTATTCTTCAGAACACAGCGATTTTTGCTGCCACCTGCAGATTACACCATCATCGAGATGGCATCCATGGCTGAACTACTGCCACCTGGTGCTGCACCTGCTTCAGCACCACCCCCACCCCCTCCACCACCACCACCTCCCCAAGGGCCTGAAGAGGGGAACAGGAGTGAGGATGCAGAGGAGGAAGAAGAGGATGATGAGAATGAGGTAGAGGAAATCCCTACTACCCGCACTAGGCGTGAGTCTTGGGTGTGGCGGTTATTTACCATTCATGGGAATGGTCCCAAGGCTCGTGTGAACTGTGTTACCTGCAATGAGTGCAAAATGATACTCAGTTTGGGAAGCACGGTAAGTACAGCTTTGGGACCACTACTATGAAGCGACACCTGAGGTCATTTCACTCTGGGGCTATTCACAGGGTTGTTCCTTGCGAAGAATGTAGCAGGTTGATTTCCTCTACTTCATCCTCTGTTTCTGATCCTGTCACCACAAGGACCACCTCTGTGAGACAGCCTCTTCCTCAAGCTGCCTCACAGGCCATACAGAATGCTGATGACCCTTACCTTTCGAGGGTCACAGTTGTATGTATGTACTGTGACACAGTACTCTGCAGGGGGGAGCGACTTCGTAGTGCTTTTGAGACTATCGTCTCAGAGCACGAGAAGATCTGCTCACTACCCAAATAAAACCCACTCTACATCTTCCTCTCTCAGCTCGCCCTTTCTTATCCCTGTGGTTGGTGTCCCCCCCTTTACCTTCCTTTCCCCTTCTCTCCTAGTGTGTCGTGTATAAAAAAAAACAAAAAACACAAAACAACAAAAATAAAAAAAAAATAAGGCTCTTTTCAGAGCCGCCTTGCACAGTTAAAAAATAGAAGTGAAAATAAATGAAGCAGGGCCCTTTGTATTTTTTAGAAGTCCGCAGACAGTTCGCGAACATTTAAAAAATTGGGTTGCTACCCTATCACGACATTGCAATTTTCTCTTGGAGGAAGTGGTGGCTCTGAAAAGAGCCTTTGAGAGGTGTTTGTAAGTCAAAAATTATAAATGCTTAACACCTACTTCAAAATGGATTTTGTAATTCCAAAAAAGGTCGCAATGCATTTTGTACATTTCTCAGAAAAATCTGATTGCCACCATAAGTAAGATGGACTCCATCTCTGCGAAAAATGTTTGTACTACGAAACTAAATATTTTCATTGTGAAAAGAAGACATGCCAAAATCTTTTAGAAAGGCACAAACAGCTTTATTAACATTGCACCTTGCTTTTTCCATTTGTGGACCAAATGAAGAAGAACGAAGCCACATTTGTCTCTGGGCAATCTGTGAAAATATCACTTGAGAATTAGGAAACATGTCCATAACCTTCCCAAGTCCTTCTTTCATAGAAAATTGGAAAAAAATTCCAGTCACATGTCCTAAACTGGTCCCTCCACAATGAATTACAATTATGTCTGGATGTTGCTCTGTCTCCAAAGTAGCACAGAGAGGTAACAAGTCCAACCACTTCTTTCCACGTACTCCATGCCAGTGTACTTCCACATGTAGGAATCCAAGATCTACAGCTACTCCACAGCTTTCTGCATGCACCTTCAACCAATATATCCATGAATCTCCCAAAATCCATACATTCTTTTTCCTAAAACACACAGACATAGCTATCTGTTGTTCTCTCAGCAAAAACAGTATATGAGAAACTCTCTTCTGGCACAACACACCCACTAAACTTTCCTGACCAATCCCTTTCAGTACTCATTCTCATTTGCATGACTTCTGAACCCAAAGATCCCCGGATGTAACTCCTGATGTCCGCGAACTACCGCCATGTCCGCGGACATATCGTAACATGAACAGCCCTTCTACCATTTCCACTTCACTCTCTCTGCCATTCCCTCATTGGATGTAGCTAAGAAGTCACATGACCATGCACCAATCACATTCAAGACCTCTACATCTAACTGCATCATCATAGATCAGCATTGCAAATGTACTGTGAATCTCTCTGAGTACAAATGTCATATCATTGGCAAGCACCATCTACCAGAAATACTGTACAAGTCTCCAAGATTTCTACTTGCAGCTCCATGCATATCCATATGCATGAACACAAACTTCAGGTATGCATATTTTCTGTACAGTAGATGAACACATTTTCAAACAGACCTTTAGCTTGTGTAATCTGTGAAATGAATTTACTGTATTTTTTCAATTTCCTAAAATCAACTATCACTTATAAACCTTTATACTATTTACTTTCTTTATACACACACACTCAAATCATGTTAAACTAACATTTTTTAAATGAAATATATAGACTACATATATTAAAACAAAATTGCATGCAAGCACAATCTATGTTTAAATCTTTAAAAAAAATACTTATACAATTTCATATTTTTTTGTTTTTATTTATTTATTTGATTCATTACTTTAATTTAGACATGCCATTGAGGCGCTATTACCTAGAACAGCTTAGTTACAGAAATAGTGGTATTCACTGGTATATTATAAATTTCACAAGACAATAGTAAAGATATTTTTTTTGCTACAGTTAGTCATTCAATACAATTTGTTCATTAAGAACATATCATATGTACTGAAGTGATGTAATGTATCTTATGTAAATAAATTAGTTTAATGGTTTTGAAGAAGGCGCTGAGGATTTCAATTAAAAACATCAATATCTAAATTAAAAACAGCGCTATATACAAACAAAATTACTAATTTGAATCTTTTACAATTGCAGTGAAGACCAGTCTCCAGAAAAGAAGCAGCCGAATTTGAAGAACAAAGAAGAACTAAGAAGTTACCTGTTAATTTAAGAAAAAAGTAAGAAGAATATCACCATAATATTTGTATTATTACTCAAACATACTGTAAAGTTAATACAAGCTATTTCTTTGCCTAAAAATAGGATTGTGTACCATTTTGTCCAAAAATCACAGCGATTTACAGCCAGAATGGCCCACAAATTCCTATTTTCGGACAGACAAATTACCCAACTGAACCGCTACAATTTTCATATTATAGAACAAACATCTGTTTTAATTGTATACATTAGATTTACTATTTGTACTTTTCCACACCACTAGCTTACTTTTTTTTGTCATCTGAACCCCAGTTTAGTAACACATAAATTCAAGAATACCTATCCCTACTAGTTTTAGTTCCCAATGCACAATCACACACCATTACATACATCTTTATCATCTTACTCAAACACTCATGCACACAGCACACATACATTGCAGAACACCCCAACCCATACCTTCTTTATTTTTTTTAACAGACCCTAAAGAATGCCTACCAAAAGTCAAGTCCGTAGAAAGCAACACAGAAGTAGAGCAAATGAAAATAAAAGTGTCCAACATAAGCATCCATCTCTAGCAGAATTTGTAAAAAAAAGTTGAAACAAAACAGCTAATACAGTCATTTAGTGAAACACAAGAAGTTTCAAGTACAAAAACAATTAACAGAAAATCAGCTATCACCACAGATAAAACTACTTCTTTAAATTTTAATATAGTGCAAAGTAAGCATACCAAGAAAAGTATTTTAACCAAAATGTACCGTCACAAAGTCCTTCAAAATCTTATAAAAACAGGAGAGAAATCAGGTTCAATGCTTAAAACCTATCGTAGGAAATTAATCTTAGAAGCGTTGATGGACAGTGCAATTCTTCTCAAAAGAAAGTTATTTATTTTACTGTTAAACAAAATGAAACCACTAACAAAACTAATAACTAAATTACAAAAAAGACTTCTCAATAAGTGAAATGTCAACAGAAAGAACTTCTTAAGTATCTGCAGAGGTGAATGGAATCACACTACGAGCACAGAACCATATTTTAATGAAGAAGCGTACAAACCAAAGCAAACAAATACAATTGCCATACATAGCAGTGGTCGAGGTTATGAAAAAGTGAATAATACCATAATGGAACAAGAAGTACTCCTTACAAAAATATGCCCTGATAACTTAGAATTATCCCTCCATTCAACTGAATCAGAACATCTAGTGTACAAATGGCCATGCACGTCAATGTGTAACATTCCCAAACAATGTTTCAAATCTTTACGCCAATTCCTCAATAAATATGTAAAAAGCAAAGACAAAATCAAAATTAAATTACTGCAAAATATGGATACCTGTCCAGTGAGCAAGTACACAGGACTACAAGGACATTCATTGGCCTGCATTACAGGACCTACTTGTAAAACCATTTTTTCATGATATCAAAAGGATATCAACACATCATTCAACTATACGAAATCTAGTCTAAAACTGTACTATGCTAAAAGTCCTGCTTTAGCACTAGAAAATTTAAATAACATCCTTCTCCATGATACAGAAAAAGACCTACTTGAAGAAATTGACTATATCCAGCAAAAATATTTTGGAAGTGAAAGCCATTTACAGAATAAAATAGCTTTAAACCAATTAAGCAACAATTCTACAAATGGCAACCTTTTGCTAAACACATACAAAAAAGAAATACTAAAATTTAAAAGTACATCATCTGAAGTACCAAACCATGTATGTGTATGTTGCCGTAGAACTTTTTATAAAAGTAACACAAAAACTGTAGACCTATCATACAAAATAAAAGACAATGAAGATTCTAAATGGTTTGAATTAGCTCTCTACCTTGTAGCAGAAAACAAATACGAAATAACTGACCCCCTTAATACTTTGCAGTTACTGCACTACAAAACTTGACAACAACCAAACTCCTTCACGTGCTATCACAAATAATTTGGAATTATACCCAGTACCAAAACCCCTACAACTTAATTTATATGAGAGCATCATAATTCAAACAGTGCACCCATTTCAAGCAATAATACACCTTCAACCAAAAACAGCAAAATTACCTCCCTCTGAATTAGTAAAAGGCATTTGTGGAAAAGTAGTTTATTTACCATTAGATCTAAAAGAAAATGTGCATACTCTAGGAGTGCAATGTCCAATGCAGCAATCTTTAATTATCTTAGTAAATGGAGTACCTACAAAAGACAAAAAAATATGGGAACAGGTGGTAGATTTACATAAAGTTAGACAAGCCTTCCAATATCTTAAAGAGAATAATGAATATTACAAAGAAATTAATATTGAAAACTTGAAAGATACAACTGAAATAATTCAATTCAAAAGTTAGACAAGCCTTCCAATATCTTAAAGAGAATAATGAATATTACAAAGAAATTAATATTGAAAACTTGAAAGATACAACTGAAATAATTCAAGAAACACAAGAAGCTGGTCAATTTGAGCTACTAGATCCTGCTACAATATCTAATACTTTAGACCATTATACAATTCATCCTTTGCACTCTAATGACACCATAGAAGATGTACTGGAAACGTCCCAAATGCGTCAAACAAAAGCATCGCCAATCAGCATATGGGAAAAAAGTATAGAAGCACATGCTTTTCCTCTACTCTTTCCTACTGGCAAAGGAGGAAGGTATGATGATAGACCTATTCAAATATCAGCTTCAGAATACCGCTCATTACGGATGTATTCTGAAGATCCCAGATTTAGACAAAATGTGGAATACATATTCCACCTACTATTTGAAAGTGAACTAGCAACTTCATGTTACGGAGTTGCACACATATTAAAACCAGGATCACACTTTCAAAATATGACAGCTACACAATTATTAGAAAAAGTGCAACAAAAGGATGAGGTTTTACAATCAAATATTACAAATCTATTAGCAAATATGCGTGGTACTAAAGAGTACTGGTTTTGTCGTTATGGTGATGTGCGTTGTATGATCAGAACCCTTGGCCCACCCACTTGGTTTGTTACATTAAGTTGTGCAGAATATGCATGGGAAGATGTACATGATTTCCTACGCATATCAAATAAAAAAAAAACAAACATAGATATACTAACACCTGGAGAACTTTGTTCTTTGGATCCTGTTAATGTTTCAAGATATTTTCACCATCGCTTCATTGCTATGCTACATTTTATTTGTAATAAAACTGTTCCTCCCCTTGGAGAAGTGCAACACTTCTTTTGGAGAAAAGAATACCAAGCCAGAGGAGCACCACATACCCACATGCTTTTATGTATTGAACATGCTCCTAAATTTGGTCAAGACAGTGATGCCACTGTTTTACAGTTTATTGAAAAATATGTCACTTGTGAAATTCCATCAGAAGCCACAAATAGTGATCTTCATGCACAAATTTTACAATTTCAAAGACACAAATGTGGAAAATATTGTTGTCGCAAATACAAAAACAAAGGGAAATACTACACCAAATGCCGATTTGGTTTCCCTAGACCAGTTACAAATACAGGTCAAGTTAACAACCTCATGTCTTCAGTTAGACATAGTGTTAAAGGTAAGTCACCTAAAAATGCATGTTACATAAAAAGAAAAGAAGAAGAAAAATATATCAATGATTATAATGCAATCACTGCCCACTTATGAAATGCAAACATGGATGTGCAGTACATTGCAGACAGTTCTACTGCAGTTGCACGATATGTCACAGCATACTTAACTAAAGCAGAAAAGACAGAGCTCCAAGACCTCTGGAATGACCTGTCATCAGATAAAACAGTGTCTCAGAAATTATACAGCTTGGGCATAAAAATGCTCACCCATAGAGAATGTGGATCAAATGAAGCAGCTGATCGTTTAACTGTTACTGCATTGTATGGTAAATCTGAAAATATAGTATGGCTAAGTCTTGGTCCAGCTAAATCTAGAAAAAGAGTTCTAAAATCATATGAAGATATAGAAACAATAGCCAAACGTGATCCCAACAGCCAAGACATTTTAAAAAACAATTTATTGGACACATACTACCCAAACAGAAGTAATACTTTAGAAAACATGTGTCTATACCACATAGCCCAAAACTACACATACAAAAATAATATGAAACCTGATGAAAAAAAGGTAAATATAGAGTGACAAACTGTGAAGGCAGCTTAGTTAAACTCACTAAACCAAATTTAATTAATCATATCAAATTGTCATTAAAGACTCCTCAACATAAAGAAGTATATTACATGTCCCTGCTACAACTCTTCAAACCATGGAGAAAAGAAGAACAAATACTAGATAACTATGATTCATATGAGGATGCTTTTAAAGCAAATGAAAGCACTATAACTGATGTAAACTTTACACAGTACAAAACAATGTTGCACAATGAACAGCAACACGAAGAAGAACTCCAAGCCCAACTAGATAAGGACAACACATTATTGTTTTTGGAGATCTGCTTCAATTAACACCAGTAAAAGGTGAGCCTATTTTTAAAACATTAGGACACAAACTCTGCCATAAAACTGTTGGCAGCATTGGAAATGTCAACCTTTGGCAACATTTCCAATACAGAGAATTAACAGAAAACATGCGGCAATCTGCAGATCTCACTTATGGCAACATTTTAAAAAGTATCAGAGTTGGTATGCTTTCTAAAGAAGCAGAAGCAATATTAAAAACCCGGCACATTAATGCACTTTATGACGATAATGCATGTGCTACAGATGTTATGGAACAATTAGCACACAAAAATGTCAATTGTATGGCCTTAATGCCAACTCTTGCAAGCTGTTTCAAATTCAGTGAAATCATACTAAGTAAAGAAATGCAACCAATCATGGAAATTAGCGCCACAGATAAACTAGATGTACATGGTATGACACTACCCATGTGTGACCAAGCCACAACAAGACTAAATAGTTTAGAAAAATCAATCTCAAACACAGCAGGCTTAGAAAAGATATTAAAATTATCCTTAAATTGCAGACTAATGCTTAAACATAACCTTGACTTGGACCAAGGACTAGTTAATGGAGCACTGGTACAGTTGTTGGCTTTCAAACATACCCAAGCGACAAAAAAATTCAGTTTGTCAATATACTCTTTTGACAAACTTTCAGAAGTAAAAAGGATAGGACGCTCAACAGCTAGATTCCTTCTCTTCAAAGATATGTATGTACGCAGAGAACAATTTTCTCTAACTCTTGCATACGCAGTCACGATTCATAAATCACAAGGTCTTACCCTAGACAAAGCAATGATAGATATTGGTAACACAGTCTTTAAAGAAGGCATGAGCTACGTAGCACTATCACGCTTACGTACACTTGACGGTCTATTTCTAATCAACTTTGATGCAAGTAAAATAAACGCTGATATTCCTTGCATTTTAGAATACAATAGACTTTGCTCACTATACAACCCCCACCTAAACACATATTCTGTTCCACAAAAAGTAAAACGTTATAAAAGAAAAATAAATCAAACAGAAATGCAACAGGATGTCACTGCAAATCCTCCAAAGAGAGTAAAAGAAACTAATACTTCATCAAGTACCACAAGCAAAAAAGAATCAATTAGGGAAAGTAAACCAGGTACTACTTTAAAGAAGGAAGTCAAACTCCAAAAAAAGCAGTTGGATACAGAACTACCTGGACCATTTAAATTCTCAAATATAGTTGGTGTAAGTTGCTATGCAAATGTAGCAATGAATATTCTATTTCAATTACCACCAATTGTTTACAACATTTACTTACACAGTACAGACCCGTTGTGTTTGCAAATGTTAGTACTTCACAGAAATGCAGCAAACAATCCTGACAACACGTATAGTGTTTATGGAATAAGACAACAATTGGACTACTGTGCTGGAATGGTGAAATTCACTATAAACTCACAGGAAGATCCACAAGAATTTCTAATGTGCTTACTACAAGTACTGGAAAACAAAAACATACCTATAAATGAAATCTTCCAGATTTCATACATGTGGAAACATACATGCACTCTCTGCAACAATGTGACACAAGACGAAATCCCCAATGAACGCTTCATATATATATCAATACCAAATTGTGAATCCATTCCATTTCAGCGACTTGTACAAAATGCAAACCATGGTAGATTATGCTCTACCTGCAATTCAGATAATCACTCCACGTTAGTAATACAAACACATAGTAAATACATAATACTAATGCTTCTACGTTACAATGCAGATGGTACCAAAAACAACTGTAAGCTGACTGGATTCACACATGGTCAAATATCACTTGGTAAGAAAACCTTCACAACAATAGGTATAATCTACCACGCAGGAGCCACAACCAACTCAGGGCACTACACTGCATATATAAAAAAGAAATGTGGATGGTTTGAATGTAATGATAGTATCATTACTCTAAAGCAGAGATTACCAGCAAATCTTACAAACGCTTATATGATGTTCTTAAAACCAAAATTTGATAACTAAACTGTATTTAAACCCTAAGTAAACTTGTGTTAAAAAAATATAAACTGTTAGAATACTCCAAAAGCTATCTAACTGCTCAAAGATTCTACAACAACTAATCAGATAAATGAATACCACTAAATTAGACCAAAAATACACAGTTAGAATATGCCAATTGGTATCTAACTGTCCCAAAATTTAACAAAATCCAAATAGATAAATCAATATCACTAACATATATCAAAAAAATAGACAGTTAGAATACGCCAAGTGGTATCTAACTGGTCCAAAATTTTATAATATCCAAACAAATAAATAATATGTTACTGCTCCCAAAAAATGCAACAAGCCAATGTATAAAGCATTAGCCAGAAACAACAAGTGAACACTGAAAACAAACAAACAAATAAACTGTAGCATAACAGAAAGTTTTTTTTTTTTTAATCCAACATGGATTTTTATTTTGTCCCACAGACCCTATGATTTTAGCAACAAACACAGAAACTGAGCAAATTGCACAGTACTCTACTAAATATGAGGGTCCAAAAAAAAAAAAATTATGTTGATTATACAATGTAATAAATCATTACAAAATATTAATACTAACATGCTATTTTCTTTTATCACAGAAATTAACAAGAAATACATGTACTCCGGTTACTAGACCAAACAGTAAGTATACAATAATAAGGAGAACCATCGCAGCATATCACATCCATAGTATCTAATACCTTTGTTCCTTATACATTTGTTTTTCACCCAAAGTTATAAGCAAATATGAATGTGATATGCTGCGGTGGTTGTGGCCAGGGCATAGAGTCTTGGGTGCATGGCCAAATGGCCATGCACCCAAGACTCTATGCCCTGGCCACAACCACCGCAGCATATCACATCCATAGAGTCAAACATTTCAACTTTGGTCTATGGAAACTTTTAATGTCCGCGGACAATATGAGTGTTCTTAGAACACTTTCAACTTGCCAGCGAACAATACGGACAGCGTTTTCAGGACACCCCTACGAACATTTCAGAACAACGCGATAGTTCTTAGAACACTTTCAACTTGACAACGAACAATACGGACAGTGTCCTCAGAACACCCCCATTTCGTTTATTTGCGAACATTTCAGGACACTGCGAGTGTTCTAAGAACACATCCAACTTGCCATCGAACAATACGAACAGCATCTTCAGGACACCCCCTACGAACATTTCAGAACAACGCAAGAGTTCTTAGAACACATTCAACTTGACAGAGAACAATAAGGACAGCGTCCTCAGGACACCCCCATTTTGTTTATTTGCGAACATTTCAGGACACTGCGAGTGTTCTTAGAACACATTCAACTTGCCAGCGAACAATACGGACTACGCCTTCAGGACACCCCCTACGAACATTCCAGGACACCGCGAGAGTTCTTAGAAACGTCTTCAGAACACCCCCATTTTGTTTATTTGCGAACATTTCAGGACACCGCCAGTGTTCTTAGAACACATTCAACTTGACAGAGAACAATACGGACAGCGTCCTCAGGACACCTCCATTTTGTTTATTTGCGAACATTTCAGGACACCGCAAGTGTTCTTAGAAGCGTCTTAAGAACACCACCATCTTGTTTATTTGCGAACATTTCAGGACACCGCGAGTGTTCTTAGAACACATTCAACTTGCCAGCCACAAACCCCATTTATATTTGTGAACAGTTCAGGACACAGCGAGTGTTCGACAACGTCTTCAGAACACCCCCATTTTGTGTATTTGCGAACATTTCAGGACACCGCGAGTGTTCTTAGAACACATTCAACTTGACAGAGAACAATACGGACAGCGTCCTTAGGACACCCCCTACAAACATTCCCCGGACACCGCAAGTGTTCTTAGAAACGTCTTCAGAACACACCCATTTTGTTTATTTGCAAACATTTCAGGACACAGCAAGTGTTCTTAGAACACATTCAACTTGCCAGCCACAACCCCACATTCATATTTGCAAACATTTCAGGACACAGCGAGTGTTCGACAATGTCTTCAGAACACCCCCATTTTGTGTATTTGCGAACATTTCAGGACACCGCGAGTGTTCTTAGAACACATTCAACTTGACAGAGAACAATACGGACAGCGTCCTCAGGACACCTCCTACGAACATTCCCCGGACACCGCGAGTGTTCTTAGAAACGTCTTCAGAACACCCCCATTTTGTTTATTTGCGAACATTTCAGGACACCGCGAGTGTTCTTAGAACACATTCAACGTGACAGAGAACAATACGGACAGCGTCCTCAGAACAACCTTCATTTTGTTTATTTGCGAACATTTCAGGACACCACGAGTGTTCTTAGAAGCGTCTTCAGAACACCACCATCTTGTTTATTTGCGAACATTTCAGGACAACGCGAGTGTTCTTAGAACACATTCAACTTGACAGAGAACAATACGGACAGCGTCCTCAGGACACCCCCATTTTGTGTATTTGCGAACATTTCAGGACACCGCAAGTGTTCTTAGAACACATTCAACGTGACAGAGAACAATACGGACAGCCTCCTCAGAACACCCCTATTTTGTTTATTTGCGAACATTTCAGGACTCTGTGAGTGTTCTTAGAAGCGTCTTCAGAACACCACCATCTTGTTTATTTGCGAACATTTCAGGACACTGTGAGTGTTCTTAGAACACATTCAACTTGACAGAGAACAATACGGACAGTGTCCTCATGACACCCCCATTTTGTTTATTTGCGAACATTTCAGGACACCGCGAGTGTTCTTAGAACACATTCAACTTGACAGAGAACAATACGGACAGTGTCCTCAGGACACCCCCATTTTGTTTATTTGCGAACATTTCAGGACACCGCGAGTGTTCTCAGAACACATTCAACTTCCCAGCCACAACTCCCCATTCATATTTGCAAACATTTCAGGACACAGCGAGTGTTCGAAAACGTCTTCAAACACCCCCATTTTGTGTATTTGTGAACATTTCAGGACACTGCGAGTGTTCTTAGAACATATTCAACTTGACAACGAACAATACGGACAGCGTCCTCAGGACACCCCCATTTTGTTTATTTGTGAACATTTCAGGACACCGCAAGTGTTCTTAGAACAGTTTCAGCTTGCTTGCGAACAAAACAGACACATATTGAGTCCTCAGAACACCCCCCATTCAGTTTATTTAGAACATTTCAGAACACCCGTGATGTCCGCAGACAAATCGAACACAAAAATAACGTCTAACACATAAAAAAACACAACTTTCATCCTATCTCATACACTCCCACCCTCCCCAAACACTCCTACACATCAACACACTCTACTAAATACAAATTTTGAACAAAGTTTGACCGCGCTGTCCAAGATGGCGGGTGCTACCGAAAATCTGACGCGCTTCACGCTCCACGCCGTCCAATCAGCGAACACGTTGCATATCCACGGACATCACGCAAGTCAATGGACCAATCAGGACACTGTCTGTGGACCGAACAGGGAAGCGAGTCCGCAAAGCGGACACAGATATTACACATTTTTTTTACCTACTTTTTGGTCATTTTTTTAAAAAACTACTGGACGGATTTTCACCAAATTTGCAAAATCACGCTTTTGGGACCAAGCCGCTGCTCCTGGTCCAAATTTGGTGAAAATCTGTCCAGCGGTTTGGGCTGTAGATGCAAGCAAAACATTTTCCCCATTCAGTCTATGGGGAAAAAAAAAGTTTTGGGACCCCCCCTATAACTTTGCCCCCCCTGGACGAATCCTCACCAAACTTTGCAAAAAAATTCAGTGACCCAAATACATTTTGTGCAAAGATTGGTGAGGATTGGTACAGGGAGAGCGAAGTTATAAGCCGCCCAAAAAGTGCTCTTCCTATGGAAACTCCAACTTAATCATAACTACCTACCGTGGCCATGTAATATATATATATATAGTTATGGTTAAGTTGCTGTTTCCATAGGAAGAGCACTTTTTGGGCGGCTTATAACTTCGCTCCCCCTGGACGAATCCTCACCAAACTTTGCAAAAAAAGTAAATGGGACACTCTGAATTTGCAAAGTTTGGTGATGTTTGGTCCCGGGGGAGTTAAAGAGGGGGTCCCAAAATGTCTTTTTTTCCCATAGACTGAATGGGGAAAAAACTTTGCACACACCTACAGCCCAAACCGCTGGACGGATTTTCACCAAATTTGCAGCAGGAGCTTGGTCCCAAATGCGTCCTTTTGTACATTTGGTGACAATCCGCCCAGTAGTTTTCTTTACAACGACCAAAAAGTAAGTCTGAAAAAATCCGATCCGTGGTAGGTCCACTCCGTGGTCACACTTCCCTGTTTGCTCCGCGGGCAAGAAATCGATTGGCTAATCCGTAGCGTCATGTCCACTGACATGTGGCACTTTCACTGATTGGTTGTGAAAAAGCGTGAAAGGCGTCAGATTTCTTTGCTGCCTCCGCCATCTTTTGTTCATGTTTTGCTGTACACGGACATCGCCGGTAACACATACAAAACAAGACACCAATGCACTTGTTATACTTATGAAATTCTGTTTCCGAAGGTGAGCTTTAATTAGGTTGGGGTGGAATGTGGCAGCGCAAACTCAAAAAGTGGTGTTTTCTTGCCACCAAATTCATACAGTAAAGTGAAAGCTGGTAGACACTAATGCACTTGTTATACTTATGAAATTTTGTTTCCGAAGGTGAGCTTTTATTAGGTTGGGATGGAATGTGGCAGCGCAAACTCAAAAAGTTGTGTTTTCTTGCCACCAAATTCATACGGTAAAGTGGAAGTTGGTGCTCAATGTACGGCGACCAATGCCTGCATCTGTGTTACAATGTTTTCAGATTAATATTGAAGTCGGACTGGCGTCCTACGTTTTGAAATCTGAGGCCACCACCTGGAGTGTTTCATGGAAACAGTGGTTCTGGAGGCGTATGGGAGTAGCGGTTCTCATGATTGGATTCTCATATGTTGTTGCAAAGTGAGAATGCATTTGTCTTCTGAGTGAAGGTCAGGTGATTTGCTTTTTTGGTTGTGAGCTCAGTTGGCCCACGCATCCAAGTCAATCCAGAGGCTATTGTTTTTTGACCTTGAGCGAAAGGGAAACTTCAAAAGCTATGCAAGGAATGAAAGCTTGGAAAAAAATACCATTTGATAAGGTTATATTTTAAAAACGTTTGTAAGGAACATGATATATCAGTTCACAAAGATTCTTTGATGCAAACACTTTGCTGTCTGACTTTGCCAAAAACAATGGAGGCTGTCAAGATCATGTAAGTTTAATTTTGACGACTCTACACCGACCCGCATTTTAATATTATATTACCAAACACTAATTGTGACAATGTAACTGAAGTATTATCTTTTTGCGTAGTTGTACTTTTCCTCCAATAACTGAGAGTGCACATTGTCTGCATTTGCAGGCTATGACTAAAGTCACCCTTATTGACTGTTATTTCTTCTTCTTTCAAATGTTATGCTTGCCCACATAGCTTTGTGTATCAGTTTGCACGTTCTTTTGGTCTTGTGTAACATCAAGACATGTCATTTTTTCTTGCTTGTCCATTCATGTTGGCTTCATAACTGAATGACCATCTCACTGTGTAGTTGCCCTTTCTTTAACCCTTACGGCAACTGCTGTTTCTCAGCGTTTGTAGGCTGTCACTATATGTACCCATGGTCAACGCTAATATTTCCTTCAAATGTCATGTTTGCCCACTTCCATTTGTGTACTACTTTCCACAATCTTTGTGTCTGTTTTGGAATTTTTTCCCAAAGGTTGGGTATTGAATCTTTCAAGTCTTTACACCAATTCCTCAATCAATATGTGAAAGGCAAAGACAAAATGAAAATTAAACTACTGCAAAATATGGATACCTGTCCAGTGCGCAAGTGCACAGGACTACAAGGACATTCATTGCCCTGCATTTCAGGACCTACTTGCAAGACCACCTTCCATTATATCAAAATGATATCACACATCATTCAACTATAAGAAATCTAGTCTTTAAACTGTACTATGCTAAAAGTCCTGCTTTAGCACTAGCCAATTTAAATAACATTCTTCTACATGGTACAGCAAAAGACCTACTTGAAGAAATCGACTATATCCAGAAAAAATATTTTGGAAGTGAAAGCCACTTACAGAATGAAATAGCTTTACAACAAATTAGCAACAATTCTATGCATGGCAACCTTCTACTACACACGTACAAAAAAGAAATACTGAAATTTAAAAGTACATCTGCTGAAATACCAAACCATGTGTGTGTATGTTGCCATAGAACTTTTTATAAAAGTAATACAAAAACTGTAGACCTAACATCCAAAATAGAAGACAATGAAGATTATAAGGGGCCGATTCATAGAACATACGTGCGCCGAAAATCTTGGCGCAAGCAGGCGCAAGCAGGCGCAAGTGCAAAAAAACAGGCGCACGCGTGCGATTCATGGAAGTCCCTGCGCGTGTTTACCTCGGGATGTGCGCCAAACCCGTGCATGGCGCACAAGTCACTGCAACATCCCGAAAGGCGTGCGCGACGTGAACAGTGAAAGCGCACAACCTCGGCGCATACACCAGAAAGTCGGCGGGACACGGGGCGTAACGCGCGGAATAGGGAACAACGCGTGAAAATAAGGGCGTAACTGGGGATGTACTGCAGGGAAGCAGACGGAACGCCCACACGCACTCGAACCACACGTATTCATGGAATCGAATAGGGCAAAGCCACGCACAGCCAAAGACACGCACAAGCTGAAACACGTCCGTCACACGAAGGCAGGCGGTAGAGTCCCTGCGCATTACAAAAGTGGCAACATACAGCAATTGGGCCTGTGCGAGTGGGGCACGTGTATTGCGGGGGTGCGCGGGAAGTTACACACGCGATTGAGCGGGATACGTGTATTTCGGGGGTGTGCGGGAAGTTACACACGCGATTGAGCGGGGTACGTGTATTTCGGGGGCGCGCGGGAAGTTACACACGCGATTGAGCGGGGTACGTGTATTTCGGGGGTGCGCGGGAAGTTACACACGTGATTGAGCGGGGTACGTGTATTTCCGGGGTGCGCGGGAAGTTACACACGCGATTGAGCGGGGTACGTGTATTTCGGGGGTGCGCGGGAAGTTACACACGCGCTTGAGCGGGGTACGTGTATTTTGGGGGTGCGCGGGAAGTTACACACGCGATTGAGTGGGGTACGTGTATTTCGGGGGTGCGCGGGAAGTTACACACGCGCTTGAGCGGGGTACGTGTATTTCAGGGGTGCGCAGGAAGTTACACACGCGATTGAGTGGGGTACGTGTATTTCGCGATCTCATCAGGGTACGTGTATTTCGGGGGTGCGCGGGAAGTTACACACGCGATCTCATCAGGGTATGTGTATTTCGGGGTGCAGGGGAAGTATCACACGCAACATCAGTAGGGTACTTGTATTCCAGGGGTGCGCGGGAAGTTCCACACGCAATTCCATCAGGGTACGTGTATTACAGGGGTGCGCGGGAAGTTCCACACGCAATCTCATCAGGGTACGTGTATTACAGGGGTGCGCAGGGAGCACCACACGTGAATTGCACGTGTGGGTCCTCCCAGGTGTTCCCTCTACACCCTCCACGGCCCCTGCAGGAGGCTCACACCACAGGAGCCTACCCTGCACATGTCCTGCAGGCACCCCATCCACCATGGCCATGCCCCCCAGCCAACCCACATGTCAACTTGCACTACTGCCCACCAACGCATGTCCCCCTGCACCCCCAGCCACCAGGGGCACCCTCCACCAGGCCCCCACCCATGTCTCCCACCCCCCCCCAGCAGTGCAGGGGCACCCTCCACCAGGCCCCCACCCATGTCTCCCACCACCCCCCAGCAGTGCAGGGGCACCCTCCACCAGGCCCCCACCCATGTCTCCCACCACCCCCACCCCCCAGCACTGTGGGGCACCTGCCAGCAGGCCCCCACCCATGTCTCCCACCACCCCACCCCCCAGCAGTGCAGGGGCACCCTCCACCAGGCCCCCACCCATGTCTCCCACCCCCCCCGACCCCCCAGCAGTGCATGGGCACCCTCCACCAGGCCCCCACCCATGTCTCCCACCCCCCCACCCCCCAGCACTGTGGGGCACCTGCCAGCAGGCCCCCACCCATGTCCAACTCATGTCTCCCACCACCCCCACCCCCCAGCAGTGTGGGTCACCCTCCACCAGGCCCCCACCCATGTCTCCCACCCCCCACCCCCCAGCACTGTGGGGCACCTGCCAGCAGGCCCCCACCCATGTCCAACTCAAGTCTCCCACCACCCCCACCCCCAGCACTGTGGGGCACCTGCCAGCAGGCCCCCACCCATGTCCAACTCATGTTCCCCACCACCCCCACCCCCAGCACTGTGGGGCACCTGCCAGCAGGCCCCCACCCATGTCCAACTCATGTCTCCCACCACCCCCACCCCCCAGCACTGTGGGGCACCTGCCAGCAGGCCCCCACCCATGTCCAACTCATGTTCCCCACCACCCCCACCCCCCAGCACTGTGGGGCACCTGCCAGCAGGCCCCCACCCATGTCCAACTCATGTTCCCCAACACCCCCACCCCCCAGCACTGTGGGGCACCTGCCAGCTGGCCCCCACCCATGTCTCCCACCACCCCCACCCCCCAGCAGTGCAGGGGCACCCTCCACCAGGCCCCCACCCATGTCTCCCACGACCCCCACCCCCCAGCAGTGCAGGGGCACCCTCCACCAGGCCCCCACCCATGTCTCCCACCCCCCCACCCCCCAGCACTGTGGGGCACCTGCCAGCAGGCCCCCACCCATGTCCAACTCATGTCTCCCACCACCCCCACCCCCCAGCACTGTGGGGCACCTGCCAGCAGGCCCCCACCCATGTCCAACTCATGTCTCCCACCACCCCCACCCCCCAGCACTGTGGGGCACCTGCCAGCAGGCCCCCACCCATGTCCAACTCATGTCTCCCACCACCCCCACCGCCCAGCACTGTGGGGCACCTGCCAGCAGGCCCCCACCCATGTCCAACTCATATCTCCCACCACCCCCACCCCCCAGCACTGTGGGGCACCTGCCAGCAGGCCCCCACCCATGTCCAACTCATGTTCCCCACCACCCCCACCCCCCAGCAGTGCAGGGGCACCCTCCACCAGGCCCCCACCCATGTCTCCCACCCCCCCACCCACCAGCAGTGCAGGGGCACCCTCCACCAGGCCCCCACCCATGTCTCCCACCCCCCCACCCCCCAGCACTGTGGGGCACCTGCCAGCAGGCCCCCACCCATGTCTCCCACCACCCCCACCCCCCAGCAGTGCAGGGGCACCCTCCACCAGGCCCCCACCCATGTCTCCACCCCACCCCCCAGCACTGTGGGGCACCTGCCAGCAGGCCCCCACCCATGTCCAACTCATGTTCCCCACCACCCCCACCCCCCAGCACTGTGGGACACATGCCAGCAGGCCCCCACCCATCTCCAACTCATGTCTCCCACCACCCCCTGCACTGTGGGGCACCTGCCAGAAGGCCCCCACCCATGTCCAACTCATGTTCCCCAGCCAACATGTCATCACAATCTAGATCCCTGGTCCCCATGGTCAGCCTCCAAATGCAAAACACCCACCCGAGTATTGCATCCACCCACTCATAATTGGCAATTACATCACAGAACACCAATTGCAAGTTCCGAAACAAACACATTTCCCTCACATACACCCAATGGGTGTCAGTGAATCTCAAAACCCATATCATGAAATGCATGAAACCAATGAGATGATACTACACATCGAAGTATGATAAAAAAATATGTATTAAAGCAAACATAAATAGAATCAAAAATAAAGAAACAAAAATGTGAATGTACAAAAATCAAAAGAAGCATGACCGTGAAAAAAAGCAAAACCAAAAATCATATCCCAAAGTAATGGTGTCCAAAGTCACTGTCCACAAAACAAAATCCAATGGGAAATAAAAAAGAAAGCCATTGCTCCATGGTTAAAATGTGAAAGAAAAATACAATCCAACAGTGAACTATGTACATGGGAACAAGCCAGGGTCCATTATCCCAACAAAAGAAAGGAAACCTATCTAACTACACTAACTAATAAAATAAACTATATACAAAAATGTGGCCAATGTCCGAAAGGTCCAAAATAAATCCAAACAAAAATGAAACCTAACACTACCTACATAACTATGTACAAGGGCAGCAGGCTAGTTTGACGGCTCACTTGTGGATGTCCCGGGCCAGGGCATCATCAAACTCCTGCTCAATGTCCCGGAGGCGGTCCTCCTCCATGGCCCCGAGGGTCCGCAGGGCCGTCGACGTGTCCACCTCCAAACCCCTGCGGATTGCCTCGAGGCACTGGGCCCGCCTCTCCGCCCTGACCATTGTGAGCCGTGCCTCTTCCGCCCGCTGCCGCTCCGCATCTATGGCGTGGCCCAACCGCTGCCACACGGAAGACAATCTCTGTCCTGGGTCCTCCTGCCCTCCGGCCAATGCCTGCCAATCCGATGTTGAAGGCCCCGAGCCTTCCTGGCTCTCACCACGTTGCTGCTGCTGCTGTGCCTCTGCCCGTGCACTGCCTCCTGCTGCCTGCACATCCTCCGCCGGCTGGGGTGCATTCGTTGATGTGGCCACCCAAGCTGGACGTCCGACTGCCGACTGTGGCAGGGATGCCTCCTCCACCAGCCTGGCCGCACCGTCAGAGGCAGCTCCACAGGGCACCCAGGTGACTGATGGGTGGGAAGATGGCACGGTGGACGACTGGCGCGTAGGGGGTTCAGTTGAGGAGGGGGTCGTAGCAAGCCCCAGCAAATGGAGGAATCCGGCCTGGGTGACCTGTCCCAGCAGGCCGACGTGGTCAACGAGCCATTCGAGATGACGTGCTGTCTCCTCATGAAAAGACTGCAGGTCACCTCGCATGGCGCGTTGACGCAACGCCACACCAGTCAGGACAGGCTCAACCCGGACCCGGATAGCCACGTCCACAGGCAGAGGAAGGCCAGTTGACGTGAGCTCATCCCCTGCCTGAAAACGGTTCTGGACGTAGGCATCCCTGCTGGTGCAAGATGATGCAGGGACAGGATCAGGGACAGGATTGCACACAGGCACCTCTGCGGCGGCCTGTGCTGCCTCCTGTCCCTGGTCCTGCATTGCACCACTAGCACCAGTGGGATCCCCACCTCCAGACCCCGTCTCTGGTGCTTGCACGGCCTCCTCCTCCACCAAACCCCCCACCAACCTGGATGACTCCGTGGCATCTTCCCCTGTTGGGCCCTGTGGGGTCCCAGCTGCCCCTTCTGCTGCCGAGGAGTCCAACTCCAACCTCCGCCTCTTGGACCTCCCCCCGGCAGCTGCAGCCTGGGACGCGGCACCGGACTCCTCACTCCCCGACGAGATCACAACATGGGAGGGGAGCCGGGCCTTGCGTCTCCGGCTGGCGGTGGGATCCCCGCCGCTGTGCTCCACAGCACCTTCTCCGCCCTCTTCATCAGTTGACGCTGCAGACAGGGAGAAATAAAACACAGGCATCAGGGCACTGTACAATGGACACATACACACATGACAGTTGTACATGAGTGGCATTGGCAAACCTCAGACATGTCATCACAATCCCCAACACACATGGCATTTCAACTCGCACACATGAGCCATACCACAGCCATTACGCAACTGCCAGCACCATCCAAACACATACAACAGCATGAGCAGGCAAAGGTGAGCCAGACATCACATGCAACACAGGAAGTGCACCACACATGTACACACACCACCACACTTGCATGCATGTGTACACCTCTGCCAAGTGTCGCAGTGTTCAGATGGGCATCCATGTCACATCTGCCAATCAGGCTTCCACATACCGCTGTCACATGCATCCATGTTGCATCACTGTTACACCCTTGTCAAATACACACAGATGCACACAGTGCTGATACATGCAGCCGAAAACAACATACATGCGTGACATCATGGACATGTCTACTTACATACACATTCATCCAAACATGTGTGCCCACACAACTGCATTTGGCATGCAAGCCTACACACACAAGCACCATCCATGTCTCACACATTCCAGCCCTCGCATGTGTTAGCCCCACGGCCCTGTACACCCCCACCCATACTCGACCCCATACAAACAGATGTGCAACCTGCACACTACTGAAAAATCACCACACGCACTGCTCACAATCAGGATGCATATACACTTACCGCTCGACGCCAGACGGGTCTGCCTCTCAAGGACCTGGACGTGGAGCGCTGGGGATATGCGTTCCAGGACCCTCATCTGTTCTTCCGACAAGTGGCCCCGGCGCCCCTTGGCATCCGCTGCCTTCAAGAGGTGCCGGGCCTTGTTCAGGGTCCTGGACCTGAAGTCCTCCCAGCGCTTCTTGACATGTTGTAAGTCTCGGACTGCCACCCGCTACGCGTTGATGGCAGTCACGATGTCAGTCCAGATCCGAGTCCGTCCTTCCTTGTCAGCGAGGGAACTTCCGAAGAGGGCATCATACTGCCCCAGGACTTGCTCCACCAGGACACCAACTTCGGTGGCACTGAAGCTGGTGCCCCTCTGCCTCTCTGGCCGGGGGTTGTCAGTGGTCTCAGAAGGTGTTTGCCCCGACATGACAACCCCAGAGGCAGGAGTGGGTGGGCAACTGGGTCCTGGGGCTGGGCTGTGGAGCGATGGAATCCCAGTCGGGAGTCTTCGGTTCCAGCAGGGGTGGTCACAGCAACAGCAGCCCTGGCTGATGTGCAGGCAGCAAATGGCAGGGCACGTGGGCAGCAGGCAGTCAGGCAGCAGCAGATGGCAGGTGGGAGCGTGCTCGGGGCTCTGGGGGGCAGTAGTTCGGCCTTCTGGGCAGGAGCGTGGTCTTCCGTGTGCTTACGCATGGCCAGCTTGATACGGAGTGATTTGGCACGTGAAAAATCTGCACGTCAGCGTGTAATTCGAGGAAAGGCCCTTAGCGCGTATGCACGGCAACACGCATATGCGATTTCATTGGACCAAAGGCCCTTAGCGCGTGAGCGCGTCTGTGACGTGACGCACGCGGGTGTTTCCCTCATTGCACTTGATGACAGAACACACGTGGATTTCCACCAATCTCGTGTGAAAGTTCCCGCGCACCCCGAAATACACGTACCCAGGCTAATCGCGTGTGGAACTTCCCGCGCACCCCAAAACACACGTACCCAGGCCAATCGCATGTACGCTCACTCCCCTCCGATCACACGCGATGACACTCGGACGTACAGTCTTACCACGTATCCGAATACGGGAAACCCGCGCACGGCAAAAGACGTGCACAGGCGTCAACGCGTCCGCCCACACGAAGGCAGGCGTAAGCGTCCCCGCGCACAGCATAAAAGTGCGCGCAAACAACAAACGCGTATATACAGCTACGATGAATGCCCCATTTGTCGCTGCACTGATCGTGGGACACCGCAGGAGGAGGAGAATAGCCAGGGCAAGCCTTTTTGGGATGCCTTGCGACCAGGTCTACGGCAGGTATAGGTTTCCACCCCATATCATCCTAGACCTGGTCAGGGAGTGGGAAGATGACCTTACATCCCCCACCCTTTGCTCCCAAGCATTGAGCCCCTTGGAGAAGCTGCTCAATGTCCTGCATTTTTTGGCCACTGGGTCATTTCAGCAGACCACTGCCATAGTGGGGGGGGGGTCTCACAGGCCACGCAGTCACGCTGCCTACAGCAGGTACTGGCAATCATGACAGCGCGCCCCTCAGTTTGCATGCACATATACATGCCCAGAACACCCGTAGAAAGGCAGGCCGTTGTCCTGGATTTTTTCAGGGTGGCACACTTCCCCAAAGTGCTCGGTGCCATAGATTGCACCCATGTGGCCCTACGTCCACCTAGGGCCACTGAGCACATCTACCGAAACCGCAAGCACTGGCATTCTATCAATGTACAGGTGGTATGCGATGCAAAGGGAATCATCACCTCTGTCTATGCAAACTACCCTGGCTCCACCCATGACAGTTTCATATACAGAATGTCCGCCCTGAGCCGGGCCCTGGAAGCTGGGCAGCATGGCGACACATGGCTCCTAGGTGAGTACAAATGCCCTTGCACATGCATGCAAGTCACACACAGACAAATATCCAAACCCTAATGATCTCAACTATTATCACCTCCCTAGGGGACAGTGCCTACCCTCTGAGCAACCACATGATGACGCCAATCCCGAACCCCACCACACCACCGCAGGTAAGATACAACGCCGCCCATATTGCAACCAGGGGCATAGTGGAGCGCACATTCGGAGTGCTCAAGTCACGTTTCCGCTCCCTTGACCGCTCTGGTGGGCAACTACTCTATGCACCACCAGTAGTGTGCAGGATCATTGTGGCAGCATGTGTCCTGCACAATGTTGCAACACGGCAGGGCGTCCCGGTGGACATGGTGGTGCCCCCACATCCCCAACCACAGGCACAGGCGCTGCCCATGGGAGGGGACAGGGCACGTGGCGAGGAAGCCCGGACCCAGCTTGTGGCCACATTTTTCACCTAAACTCCCACCCCTGCGGAGTGCACACAGGCCTGGCACATACCAGGTGACAATCGATGATGACAAAGAGACAGTCAACTGTCACAACCCTACTACCCTGAGATAGTTGCCATGGAAGTGCCACATCGTCTGCATCCCTAGCTACTTAAACACAAGCTATCCTGTGTGACCAAAAGGCACACATGACATATGACATGATATGGCCCATACACAAGTATTTCAAGGCATGATGAGGCAGGGAGGGGGGAACAAGCGAAGACAGACAACGGTACTACTAGGCCAGGTGTCATTGAGATCGTGCAAGTGCAGGTGTAGGGGGAAGGGAAAAGTGCAAGGGGAAGGGTGGGGGGGAGTCCAGTACAGGGGAAGTAGCCCAAAAAAATAATACATAGGTTGCCTGGTGGCAACTGCAAAGGTAAGTGCAGACAAGTGCTGGGAAGGGAGGGCTGTAGGGATAGAGAGACAGTACTGCAGTGCAGGGGTTGCCAGGGAGGCAGTGCAAGTGGAGAGTGGCTGGGCCAGGGACCGAGGTCGGTGAGAGTGGCCCAGTTGCAGCTCCTGTGCAGTTCCAGTGAAGAATTCTGCAAGGAAGAGGCAGAGAGTAAGCAGAAGCAAAGAGGAAGGTCTGGAGGTGCTTCCAGAACTGGAGATGATTCTCCTCAGGTTCAAGTCAGGCAGGAAGTCTGTTCCAGGGGGAGGGCCCTGCCTCGGAGAGAAATCTACCCCCAGCTAGTTGCTCTGAGAAGCGGATGACCCTGACATGCAAGGTGTGCATCACACACACCTGCAAAACAGGCCATGGCCATCACTGTCATGTCACTCAAACCCTCCCAAACCACAACATGACATGGCAAGCAATACCCATACACCAACACAGTAACGATAAGGTACACATTGCCATGTCCTAAATGTACAGTGGCATCAGACAATGATGACTGACCCGGAATCAGATGAAATGACAGACCAACAAAATCTCCCACCCAAAATAAGTCATTTCCAAATGCATTACAACAGTCGTAGACGTAACATAACAATTAATGCCTGTCTACATGCACATTATGCATTGCAAAATCAACACTGCAGCTCATGTGTGCAGTGTCCTACTCCTGCAACACACTGCTCAGCGCACAGCACAGTGAACAGCCATTGTGTGTGATGCACACCCTGAGCATCACATCTAAGTGACAGACCACATCAAACAACAAATTAGGCATGTACTGGATCCATAATCGGTCACAGAACATGTGCTGCAGGGACACAGTGGGCACCAGAAGGCAAACAGTGTACACGTGGATATGCAAGGGTGGGAGTACATGTAGTGCATCAGAGTGCAAGTATCTGGTTCTGCAAGGACATGCACTCCACATATGCATGTGCACTCAAGTGACCATCAGTGTTCCCTACACATCACATGTGAACATTCACCATGTGTACACCCCAGCATGTCAAACCACAACTATCCCCTCGCACCTGAAAGGAAAACACAACACATGAACAGGCATTGATCAGCAGAACACAACATGTACATAGGATACCACCATTACAATGTCAGAGTTCCCATCACATTGCAGGGCAAGGCAACTATCAACAACACCCCCCTCCCTCACAAATGACCATGACCCACTGAACAACTGCACCTGGGTCATGGAGCCTTCAACCCTCAATTCCACCTGGCCACAGGATCACCTTTACCCTTCGTCACCATCTCCCACCCTGTGTGTAAAAAGATGCATGCACCCTCAGAATCCACACTCATTTCCAAAATAACAAAATCCAAGGCATAAAAACGAACCCGAACACCCTCCAGTAGATGACTTGACGTAGCAGTACCTCACAAAGGCCAAGTACTACCACAATGATGCAACAACCAAGGTAGCACAGTAAAACAATGTCACAACAGGATGTGAACCATGTGTGGTACATAACATAGGATGATGCATCATGAACGGATGTGTATTGTCAGAGGTCCCGTGTACAGGCGCGGGAGTGTCACGAAACAACCACCCCCACCGTGTCCCGGGTGCCTGCAAGGTCAACCTCACACAGGCCCCTGAGACCCTGGTGGGGAAGGAGGTTCAGGGATATGCAGTCGGGACAGGTGTTGGCACACTGGATAACTGGAATGAGTGGCAGGAGAGGGGAGGAGGAATGACACATGAAAGTGGGGAATGAACGAAAATGCACTACCTGCATGAACACATACACAATCCAAACAAACTTGGACATCATTGTCATGGCCTTCTGTAGTCCAGGCTTAGGAGTGGTACGAACCAACCACCCCCTCTAGGGTTTTGGCGCCTGCAAGTTCGGGGCTTACACAGGCATCCGCAACCCCAGCGGGGAAAGAGGGTTAGGGAACGTTGCTTGGATAGGTACGGGAAGCAGGAACACCGGGTAGAGGGTACAGGGTTCAAAATTGCATAGGATTCCGGGTGATTAGGGGGAAAAAAACATACCAAATTGAATCACACATACATCCATGCATTAGTGCACCCCCCCAGCAAGCCTATGCAGAGCAGTTTGAAAGAAAAACAACAAGACACTTAGCTCTGGTTTTGAGTGCTGGCCTCCTGCCTGCGCACTCTCAGGTCCGGTTACAGGAGCACTGCAATGCTGCAAAGAGAGCCACAGTCAACAACCTGTACGTGCCAATTACACAAAAACACACCACCAAACATGCCCCAGTAAGTCAGCCGCCGGTGGGTGCGTGGCAAATGGAAAACCAATGTGTCACAATTCACACAACATGCAATGTTCCCTGGGTAAACAGACAGACCCATGTAGCAAGCCATGACTTCAGAGCAAGTTGCGTACCACCATGACCGAAACAAAGTTGGCAGTGCATTTATCATAAGGTACATGGAAATGAAATGCACTGCACCCGAGTATGTCCCTTGCTGTATGTCCCTGTGAGCTGCCCCTTTCCATGTCTCGGAAGGCTACATGGTTGATACAAGTGCCTCAATGGACCTTGGTGTACCAGAGGGTATGTGCCACTCCCCCTGCATGTGTCCCAGACAACCCTACCATCAACAGCCATCAGTCCACAAACACATCTGAGCTGCATTGTGTGCTTCAACACCAATATTCGTCTAAGCTCACCCTCAGTGCTGTGACTAAGCCTGCATGTGCAACTCGCGTGGTGCAAGCTTTGCTGTGTCGTGGCCCCCCTGTGATGCTCACCTTGCCTGGAGTTCCTTGGAACATGACAGCAGTTCTAGGATGTGGGTCTGCAATCACTGTGCCTCTGCTTGTGCACACATGTGCATGTGGGCACCAACAAACGGGTCCAGAATTCCGTCGTCCAATGGGCCATGTCTGCTGGCAAAGTTGCTCTGGAGGCTCATCCCCCTGCAGAAAGGGCATGAAACACATGATTAATGCTTCAAAGTCATCTGTGTGTGTCTCATTAGGCATCTCATTACTTGACCATGTCAGAGAGTCACATCACAAATCACACCATCAGTCCGTCTTTCACATCCAAAGTGTGGTACACTATCTACAGCATGAATTGGAACAAGCACGTGTACAGGAAAGATATGAAACATACTACACAATGCATAGCAATCAATGTACACATTAATCATGATACACCCCATCTAGCAAAAGCCGAACAGTGGACAATAACACCAAAATCATCCCCACTAGGGGTGTCAACACAAGTCACACAGCACCAGACATGCCACAGATATGACAGTCCAAAGCCCTTGTGTAATATTCTGTAACACCGAACCATCCTTGCGAGCCCATGGATAAGGGAGGCAGGAGTGGCATATGTGAGTCAAGGACCCCAAACAGCAAACACATACACAAGACAACCATGAAGGGCCCAGCTGGAACAGACAGTGGATGCCTTCAAAAGCCACAAAGCACCGCACCGTCACATGAAAGCACAATAGACTAGCAATTTTAAACTAAATCAACTATTAACTAATTACACTAACAATGGAAAACCTACATTACCTATTTAAACTAACTATCAAACAGAAACTTAACTAACTAAACTAAAAGAAAAATCAAAAATGGCCACATACGACCCGGGGGGGAGCGGAGGCACCCAGGAGGGGGGAGGTACAGGGTGCTGCTCAACATCCACATGCGATGATGCTGAGCCAAAAAAAAAACCTCCATGGGCTCAACGCCTGCACAGCCCGACCTATGTGGGAGATAGATGTCGTCCGAGTCTGGCTCATCCTGTAAAGGAGGACATGGCACAGTAGCCTGGCCACGCCTAGCCGCAGCTTGCCCCTCGTCGGCAGCAAGTCTGCCGGACGGGTGAGCCTGGTTCTGTGTGGCCATGTGACATAGGTCTGCATGCAGAACCTCACGTGATACACGTGCTTCCTCTTGCAAGGTAGCACGTGTAACACGGAGTTCCTCCTGCAAGGCCTGGCTGGACAACCGCTGCACCTCCCGGCAAGCCTGTAGCTCAGCCGAGATGGTACGCTCAAGCTGTGCAAACCTCTCCTCTGCCTGCTGCCTCAGGGAGATCATAAGGACACCCAGAGTGGATCTGAGGGAAGCATACTCCTCCCTCAGGGCATCCATGTGCGCCTCTGCCTGAGCAGCAATTGCTTGACGCAGAGACGACATTTCAGCCTGGCGTGCCCTGTCTGAGGCCGCCATGCCCAGCCTGAGCGAGAGGGCCGTGGACAGTGCCGCCTGCTGCTGGAGAAGCACCTGCCTAGCAGGGGGGAGCACAGATCGGGCCTCACGCTCCATGCTCTCAGCGATGTTCTCCATTGCTGCCCCCTGCCGTTCGGAATTGGCAGTCATGTCTTGCTCACACTCAGTATACAACGGTTGCGCGCGGCGACCGCGTTGCCGGGCTTGACCCCTGCGGGACCCAAGGACCGGGGGTCCTCGCTGTGTTGGCACCGCCTGCGGCTGCACGACTAAATGCCCCCGTCGACGTGATGTCCCAGGCCCATCAGTGACTGGTGTGGAGGGTGACCCTGCGTCCCGATCCACCACGGGCGGAGGAACCAAGACTGTCTGATCCCTCAGTGCAGGTGTCGCAGACAGAGGAGTGTCCACATCAGAATCACTCACCCCTGACACATGGACTTGATGCTCATCCAACTCAACATGGACGTCAGAGTAGTCATCAAGGCTGGACTCATAGGCAGCCAGAGACAAGATGGACTGCAGCACTTGGGGGTTTTCATGGCCTACCACCCCACGACCCCCACTAGTGCCGGGTTGATGTGGTGTTACCAACCCTGTGTCTGGCATGACAACACCATCCTCCGCCTCCATTGCGTCATCACCTGAAAAATAGAGAGAAAAAAGGTCACTACACATGTCAGAAGCACACGACACACACACACCGACAGCAAAGGCATCCGGCAGGCATGTGACACACAACATATGACCTGGCATGCATGCTGGGTCTACTTTGAATAGCTTCTGTGATCAGACCTGTTGAAAGGTGGCAGTTTCCATGGAAGTGGGTCTATGCAGTGCAGAAAATGTGTACGCCACTCACTACCTACATGTACAAGCACTCCATGGTGTGTGCCAGGAAATGTGAAGGCAGTGCAATGTCAAATTCACACATCACGTGCATTGTGCATTCAATGTGTACCATGTCTAGAAGCCAAGCACCCTTCCACCCCAGTACCAAAGCAGGGATGCCTAGCATGGTATCAAAAGGCTGATCATACACCTGTGTATTGACAGGCAGTGTTGACTGGCATCAACAGCTTAATGTGATTCAAATTACAACACTGCAAATGATGCTGGGACAGTAGGCAGGACACATGATGAAAACTCCGGAGGCCGCCCACGTGTGAAGAAGACACAACAAGAGTTGGACAGAGTCATTGGCCATTGAACAGGCTGAGGCCTGTGAGCCACACAGATTGTCAGAGCCTAAACATGTGTGCAACGCAGGACTGAGCCACAGTTGACATGGGGAGGCTGATGAGATGGCAGGCAATGTATGTAACCAAGGACTCATATTACAGTGATCATCCAGTCAAGGACACATAGGGGCATGCGTGCAATGCACATGGAGCATGAATGGGCACTCATGTCCCTGCGGGACATCTGACCCATGCACAGTACAAGTGAGATACCCTGCATCGAGTACTAAGGCTGTACCACACGGCATATGTCTGGCAGTTTCTACGCTGGAAGTTAGCATCTACACAGGACACATGAACAAGAAACTACACATTGGCAAGATTGAAGCAGACCAGTGCAAAGGTGGAACTGGGGTGCAGAGTGGCGGAGGAGGGGCAAGGGAGCATGCCTACATGGAGTCCCTGCATGCAGGCAGAGGAGACATGCATGACGGAAGCATTGCATTACTTACACATCAGAACCATGTACACTTCACATGTAGCAGCAATCATGCACAACACATCCCACAAGTGAAACACACACATCCTCAACAAACACGCATCAACACTCACTGGACTGGGCATCAAAGTCCAGCATCTCTTCCACTCCTTCGACCAATTCAGGTGGTATGAACTCCGCAACGAGAGCCTCATGCGGAGTGAGTTCTTCCTCCTCTGGTGCAGGCCCACCGCCAGTCACCAGAGTCAAGTTGTAATTAGAGGCACGCTTAGCCTTAGTGCTGCACTTGTTGTCATTCCAACGCTTTTTGCACTCCTGCGCCGTGCGCAACTCATGGCCGAATGAACTGACATGTTCCGCAACATGCTTCCAGTGGGTGTCACGTTGGGCAGCCGTAGTCTGACTATTGGCAACCACTAGCATGTCACGGCTGTGGCCCCGCACGTAATCCACGAGGAAGTCCAGTTCCTGCTTACAGAAAGGCTTCTTCCTCGACGTGCAGGAGGTCGTGGCTGTTTGTGGGGTCCCAGCCTGTGCTGCAGGTGCAACCTTCCTCCTCTCAGACTGTGGCGCAGACCCTGGCTGGCTAATGCCGCCCTGACCAGTATGGCCAGTGGGTTCGGTGGATTGAGCCAAGGGAGTGGCAGGTGGAGGGATGACCAAAGGCCTGACTTGTGTCAGTGGCAGCTGGGTGCCCACTAATGGACCCTGCGCAGCAACATCAGCTGTGGCAGGGTCATTGACCGCAACGGTCCTGGTTGGCAGACTCACAACCGGGGTGCTGTTGGGTGCATCTGCCCCTGCACTTGCCAACACCCGGCTGTTCGGGGCAGCAGATGATATGACTGCCCCAGGGACACGTGTCTTGGTCTGAGCAGCCCGGCGTGCCCCTATGGTTTCCCCCCTGGCCTGTTGGAGATCTACCAAGGGCTCTTCAAGTGCCAACGCAGCCTGCGCTGGCAGACCCTGAGCCTGGGTGGCGGTGTCCACAGCTGCACTTGCAGCTACCACTACCCTTGGGCCCGTGGCAGTCGATGGAACGGACTGCCGGGTCATACGGGTGCCAGTGCCAGATGCAGGAGCTGCATCCCCCGGAACCACAGGGGGTGGTGGCATGGCTGCACCGACACATGGCACAACATTGTGCTCAAGTGGCGCACCCCTGCCTCTTCCCCCTCTGTGGCTGCCCTGGACACCCTGGAGTCCCCCTACTCCCTGGTCACCACGGCCACGTCCCCGACCACGCCCACCATGAGGAGGACGCCCAGCTGAGGCGCCCCTCACCTTTGGTGGCCTCCCAACCATGGCACAGATGTAGTAGTGCTGGCACAGATGGAGTGGTGCCAATGGGAGGTGTATACCACAATTGACCTGGGCAATTGGGGTGAAGGGGGTGGGAAGCAAGATGTTAACAGCCCCCCTGCACCTGCAAGGCTGTATGTGACCCCGGTGATGTGGTGACGGGTCACGCAACGCTCAGGCACCCCAAAACTGCAGTAAAACTGTGCACGCAACCCTGCAGCCTACCTGCGTGGATTCAACCTCCCGCAGTACGCGGTGGCACCCAGTAACACGAATAACGCATACGCGTGGGACACGCAGGATACTATGACATCGAAAATGGGTGCGATACACAGGGGCACCCGCAGTGGGAAAAAGAGCGTGTGCGACTCACCGTCTGACTAGCGCGATGCAGAAAAACACGCGTAGCCAATACCCCCGCCAAAAGAAGAGATACGTCCTTGATAGCTGTGAAGTGATGATGGCGCGCGAAACAACAGGAAGCAGCAACACACGTCGGTCTCCACGAAAGGCACGTACAGCGAACTGCTGAGCCCGCTCACCTTTAACCCGTGCTGAGGGAAATGCATGCGCGCGTCACGTCACTTACGCGCATGGGCCCTTTCCTCGTATTACACGCGGACGTGCAGTTTTCCACGCACGCTTACGCGCATGGGCCCTTTCCTCGTATTACACGCGGACATGCAGTTTTTCACGCGCGCTTACGCGCATGGGCCCTTTCCTCGTATTACACGCGGACGTGCAGTTTTTCACGCACGCTGAAATGCCCATGCACGTCTGTACGCGTCATGTCACAGGTGCGCTTGCGCTTGAGGGGCCTTCTGTCCAATGAAAATGCGTATGCGTGCAGACGCACTTACGCGCTAAGGGCCTTTCCTCGAATTACATGCTGACGTGCAGATTTTTCACGTGCCAAATCACTCCGTATCAAGCTGGCCACGCGTAAGCACACGGAAGACCACGCTCCTGCCCAGAAGGCCAAACTACTGCCCCCCAGAGCCCCGAGCACGCTCCCACCTGCCATCTGCTGCTGCCTGACTGCCTGCTGCCCACGTGCCCTGCCATTTGCTGCCTGCACATCAGCCAAGGGTGCTGTTGCTGTGACCACCCCTGCTGGAACCGAAGACTCCCGACTGGGACTCCATCGCTCCACAGCCCAGCCCCAGGACTCAGTTGCCCACCCACTCCTGCCTCTGGGGTTGTCATGTCGGCGCAAACACCATCTGAGACCACTGACAACCCCCGGCCAGAGAGGCAGAGGGGCACCAGCTTCAGTGCCACCGAAGTTGGTGTCCTGGTGGAGCAAGTCCTGGGGCAGTATGATGCCCTCTTTGGAAGTTCCCGCGCCGACAAGGAAGGACGGACTCGGATCTGGACTGACATCGTGACTGCCATCAACGCGGAGGGGGTGGCAGATCGCGACTTACAACATGTAAAGAAGCGCTGGGAGGACTTCAGGTCCAGGACCCTGAACAAGGCCCGGCGCCTCTTGAAGGCAGCGGATGCCAAGGGGCGCCGGGGCCACTTGTCGGAAGAACAGATGAGGGTCCTGGAACGCATATCCCCAGCGCTCCACGTCCAGGTCCTTGAGAGGCAGACCCGTCTGGAGTCGAGCGGTAAGTGTACATGCATCCTGATTGTGAGCAGTGCGTGTGGTGATTTTTCAGTAGTGTGCAGGTTGCACATCTGTTTGTATGGGGTCGAGTATGGGTGGGGGTGTACAGGGCCGTGGGGCTAACACATGCAAGGGCTGGAATGTGTGAGACATGGATGGTGCTTGTGTGTGTAGGCTTGCATGCCAAATGCAGTTGTGTGGGCACACATGTTTGGATGAATGTGTATGAAAGTAGACATGTCCGTGATGTCACACATGTATGTTGTTTTCATCTGCATGTATCAGCACTGTGTACATGTGCATGTGTGTGTATTTGACAAGGGTGCAACAGTGATGCAACATGGATGCATGTGACAGCGGCATGTGGAAGCCTAATCGGCAGATGTGACATGGATGCCCGTCTGAACACTGCGACACTTGGCAGAGGTGTACACATGCATGCAAGTGTGGTGGTGTGTGTATATGTGTGGTGCACTTCCTGTGTTGCATGTGATGTCTGGCTCACCTTTGCCTGCTCATGCTGTTGTATGTGTATGGATGGTGCTGGCAGTTGTGGTATGGCTCATGTGTGCGAGTTGAAATGACATGTGTGTTGGGGATTGTGATGACATGTCTGAGGTTTGCCAATGCCACTCATGTACAACTGTCATGTGTGTATGTGTCCATTGTACAGTGCCCTGATGCCTGTGTTTTATTTCTCCCTGTCTGCAGCGTCAACTGATGAAGAGGGCGGAGAAGGTGCTGTGGAGCACAGCGGCGGGGATCCCACCGCGAGCCGGAGACGCAAGGCCCGGCTCCCTTCCCATGTTGTGATCTCGTCGGGGAGTGAGGAGTCCGGTGCCGCATCCCAGGCCGCAGCTGCCGGGGGGAGGTCCAAGAGGCAGAGGTTGGAGTTGGACTCCTCGGCAGCAGAAGGGGCAGCTGGGACCCCACAGGGCCCAACAGGGGAAGATGCCACGGAGTCATCCAGGTTGGTGGGGGGTTTGGTGGAGGAGGAGGCCGTGCAAGCACCAGAGACGGGGTCTGGAGGTGGGGATCCCACTGGTGCAGTGCAGGACCAGGGACAGGAGGCAGCACAGGCCGCCGCGGAGGTGCCTGTGTGCAATCCTGTCCCTGATCCTGTCCCTGCATCATCTTGCACCAGCAGGGATGCCTACGTCCAGACCCATTTTCAGGCAGGGGATGAGCTCACGTCAACTGGCCTTCCTCTGCCTGCGGACGTGGCTATCCGGGTCTGGGTTGAGCCTGTTGTGAGTGGTGTGGCGTTGCGTCAAAGGGCCATGCGGGGTGACCTGCAGTCTTTTCATGAGGAGACTGCACGTCATCTCGAATGGCTCGTTGACCACGTCAGCCTGCTGGGACAGGTCACCCAGGCAGGATTCCTCCGTATGATGGGGCTTGCTACGACCCCCCCCTCAACTGGACCCCCTATGCGCCAGTCGTCCTCCGTGCCATCTTCCCACCCATCAGTCACCTGGGTGCCCTGTGGAGCTGCCTCTGACGGTGCTGCCAGGCTGGTGGAGGAGGCATCCCTGCCACAGTCGGGAGTCAGACGTCCAGCAGGGGTGGCCACATCAACGACTGCACCCCAGCCGGCGGAGGATGTGTAGGCAGCAGGAGGCAGTGCACGGGCAGAGGCACAGCAGCAGCAGCAACGTGGTGGGAGCCATGAAGGCTCGGGGCCTTCAACATCGGAGGGGCAGGCATCGGCCGGAGGGCATGAGGACCCAGGACAGAGATTGTCTTCCGTGTGGCAGCGGTTGGGCCACGCCATAGATGCGGAGCGGCAGCGGGCGGAAGAGGCACGGCTCACAATGGTCAGGGCGGAGGGCCCTGAGGCGGGCCGAGTGCCTCGAGGCAATCCGCAGGGGTTTGGAGGTGGACACGTCGACGGCCCTGCGGACCCTCGGGGCCATGGAGGAGGACCGCCTCCGGGACATTGAGCAGGAGTTCGATGATGCCCTGGCCCGGGACATCCACAAGTGAGCCGTCAAACTAGCCCGCTGCCCTTGTACATAGTTATGTAGGTAGTGTTAGGTTTCATTTTTGTTTGGATTTTATTTGGACCTTTCGGACATTGGCCACATTTTTGTATATAGTTTATTTTATTAGTTAGTGTAGTTAGATAGGTTTCCTTTCTTTTGTTGGGATAATGGACCCTGGCTTGTTCCCATGTACATAGTTCACTGTTGGATTGTATTTTTCTTTCACATTTTAACCATGGCGCAATGGCTTTCTTTTTTATTTCCCATTGGATTTTGTTTTGTGGACACTGACTTTGGACACCATTACTTTGGGATATGATTTTTGGTTTTGCTTTTCTTCACGGACATGCTTCTTTTGATTTTTGTACATTCACATTTTTGTTTCTTTATTTGTGATTCTATTTATGTTTGCTTTAATACATATTTTTTTATCATACTTCGATGTGTAGTATCATCTCATTGGTTTCATGCATTTCATGATATGGGTTTTGAGATTCACTGACACCCATTGGGTGTATGTGAGGGAAATGTGTTTGTTTCGGAACTTGCAATTGGTGTTCTGTGATGTAATTGCCAATTATGAGTGGGTGGATGCAATACTCGGGTGGGTGTTTTGCATTTGGAGGCTGACCATGGGGACCAGGGATCTAGATTGTGATGACATGTTGGCTGGGGAACATGAGTTGGACATGGGTGGGTGCCTGCTGGCAGGTGCCCCACAGTGCTGGGGGGTGGGGGTGGTGGGAGACATGAGTTGGACATGGGTGGGGGCCTGCTGGCAGGTGCCCCACAGTACTGGGGGGTGGGGGTGGTGGGGAACATGAGTTGGACATGGGTGGGGGCCTACTGGCAGGTGCCCCACAGTGATGGGGGGTAGAGGGGGGTGGGAGACATGGGTGGGGGCCTGGTGGAGGGTGCCCCTACACTGCTGGGGGGTGGGGGTGGTGGGAGACATGGGTGGGGGCCTGCTGGCAGGTGCCCCACAGTGCTGGGGGGTGGGGGTGCTGGGAGACATGGGTGGGGGCCTGGTGGTGGGTGCCCCTGCACTGCTGGGGGGTGGGGGTGGTGGGGAACATGAGTTGGACATGGGTGGGGGCCTGCTGGCAGGAGCCCCACAGTGCTGGGGGGTGGGGGGGTGGGAGACATGGGTGATGGCCTGGTGGAGGGTGCCCCTGCACTGCTGGGGGGTGGGGGTGGTGGGGAACATGAGTTGGACATGGGTGGGGGCCTGCTGGCAGGTGCCCCACAGTGCTGGGGGGTGGGGGTGGTGGGAGATATGAGTTGGACATGGGTGTGGGCCTGCTGGCAGGTGCCCCACAGTGCTGGGGGGTGGGGGTGGTGGGGGACATTAGTTGGACATGGGTGGGGGCCTGCTGGCAGGTGTCCCACAGTGCTGGGGGGTGGGGGTGGTGGGAGACATGAGTTGGACATGGGTGGGGGCCTGCTGGCAGGTGCCCCACAGTGCTGGGGGGTGGGGGTGGTGGGGAACATGAGTTGGACATGGGTGGGGGCCTGCTGGCAGGTGCCCCACAGTGCTGGGGGGTGGGGGGGTGGGAGACATGGGTGGGGGCGTGGTGGAGGGTGCCCCTGCACTGCTGGGGGGTGGGGGTGGTGGGAGACATGGGTGGGGGCCTGCTGGCAGGTGCCCCACAGTGCTGGGGGGTGGGGGTACTGGGAGACATGGGTGGGGGCCTGGTGGTGGGTGCCCCTGCACTGCTGGGGGGTGGGGGTGGTGGGGGACATGAGTTGGAAATGGGTGGGGGCCTGCTGGCAGGTGCCCCACAGTGCGGTGGGGGTGGGGGTGCTGGGAGACATGGATGAGGGCCTGGTGGTGGGTGCCCCTGCACTGCTGGGGGGTGGGGGTGGTGGGAGACATGAGTTGGACATGGGTGGGGGCCTGCTGGCAGGTGCACCACAGTGCTGTGGGGTGGGGGGGTGGGTGGGAGACATGGGTGGGGGCCTGGTGGAGGGTGCCCCTGGTCTGCTGGGGGGTGGGGGTGGTGGGAAACATGGGTGGGGGCCTGGTGGAGGGTGCCCCTGCACTGCTGGGGGGTGGGGGTGGTGGGAGACATGGGTGGGGGCCTGCTGGCAGGTGCCCCACAGTGCTGGAGGGTGGGGGTGCTGGGGAACATGAGTTGGACATGGGTGGGGGCCTGCTGGCAGGTGCCCCACAGTGCTGGGGGGTGGGGGTGGTGGGGAACATGAGTTGGACATGGGTGGGGGCCTGCTGGCAGGTGCCCCACAGTGCTGGGGGGTGGGGGTGGTGGGAGACATGAGTTGGACATGGGTGGGGGCCTGCTGGCAAATGGCCCACAGTGCTGGGGTGTGGGGGGGGGGTGGGAGACATGGGTGGGGGCCTGGTGGAGGGTGACCCGCACTGCTGGGGGATGGGGGTGGTGGGAGACATGAGTTGGACATGGGTGGGGGCCTGCTGGCAGGTACCCCACAGTGCGGGGGGGTGGGGGGGTGGGAGACATGGGTGGGGCCTGGTGGAGGGTGACCCGCACTGCTGGGGGGTGGGGGTGGTGGGAGACATGAGTTGGACATGGGTGGGGGCCTGCTGGCAGGTGCCCCACAGTGCTGGGGGGTGGGTGGTGGGAGACATGGGTGGGGGCCTGGTGGAGGGTGCCCCTGCACTGCTGGGGGGTGTGGGGGTGGGAGACATGGGTAGGGGCCTGGTGGAGGGTGCCCCTGCACTGCTGGGGGGTGGGGGTGGTGGGAGACATGGGTGGGGGCCTGCTGCCAGGTGCCCCACAGTGCTGGGGGGTGGGGGTGGTGGGAGACATGGGTGGGGGCCTGGTGGAGGGTGCCCCTGTACTGCTGGGGGCTGGTGGGAGACATGGGTGGGGGCCTGGTGGAGGGAGCCCCTGCACTGCTGGGGGGTGGTGGGAGACATGGGTGGGGGCCTGGTGGAGGGTGCCCCTGGTGGCTGGGGGTGCAGGGGGACATGCGTTGGTGGGCAGTAGTGCAAGTTGACATGTGGGTTGGCTGGGGGGCATGGCCATGGTGGATGGGTTGCCTGCAGGACATGTGCAGGGTAGGCCCCTGTGGTGTGAGCCACCTGCAGGGGCCGTGGAGGGTGTAGAGGGAACACCTGGGAGGACCCACACGTGCAATTCACGTGTGGTGCTCCCCGCGCACCCCTGTAATACACGTACCCTGATGGAATCGCGTGTGGAACTTCCCGCGCACCCCTGAAATACGCGTACCCTGCTCGCACGGGCCCAATCACGTGTGGAAATTCCTGCGCACCCCTGAAATACACGTACCCTGATGGAATCGCGTGTGGAACTTCCCGCGCACCCCTGGAATACATGTACCCTGCTGATGTCGCGTGTGAAACTTCCCCCGCACCACGAAATACACGTACCATGATGAAATCGCGTGTGGAAATTCCCGCGCACCCCTGAAATACACGTACCCTGCTGCAATCGCGTGTGGCACTTCCCGCGCACCCCTGAGATACGCGTATCGTGCTCGCACGGGCCCAATCGCGTGTGGAATTTCCCGCGCACCCCTGAAATACACGTACCCTGCTGAAATCGCTTGTGAAACTTGCCCCGCACCCCGAAATACACATACCCTGCTGAAATCGCGTGTGGCACTTCCCGCGCACCCCTGAGATACACGTACCCTGCTCGCACGGGCCCAATTGTGTGTGGAAATTCCCGCGCACCCCTGAAATGCACGTTCCATGCTGAAATCGCGTGTGGAACTTCCCCCGCACCCCGAAATACACATACCCTGCTGAAATCGCGTGTGGAACTTCCCACGCACCCCTGAAATACACATACCCTGCGGAAATCGCGTGTGGAACTTCCCGCGCACCCCTGAAATACGCGTACCCTGCTTGCACGGGCCTAATTGTGTGTGGAAATTCCTGCGCACCCCTGAAATGCACGTTCCATGCTGAAATCGCGTGTGGAACTTCCCCCGCACCACGAAATACACGTACCATGATGAAATCGCGTGTGGAAATTCCCGCGCACCCCTGAAATACACGTACCCTGCTGCAATCGCATGTGGCACTTCCCGCGCACCCCTGAGATACGCGTATCGTGCTCGCACGGGCCCAATCGCGTGTGGAATTTCCCGCGCACCCCTGAAATACACGTACCCTGCTGAAATCGCGTGTGGCACTTCCCGCGCACCCCTGAGATACGCGTACCCTGCTCGCACGGCCCCAATCACGTGTGGAAATTCCCGCGCACCCCTGAAATACACATACCCTGCTGAAATCGCGTGTGAAACTTGCCCCGCACCCCAAAATACACATACCCTGCTGAAATCGCGTGTGGCACTTCCCGCGCACCCCTGAGATACGGGTACCCTGCTCGCACGGGCCCAATTGTGTGTGGAAATTCCCGCGCACCCCTGAAATGCACGTTCCATGCTGAAATCGCGTGTGGAACTTCCCCCGCACCCCAAAATACACATACCCTGCTGAAATCGCGTGTGGAACTTCCCGCGCACCCCTGAAATACACATACCCTGCGGAAATCGCGTGTGGAACTTCCCGCGCACCCCTGAAATACGCGTACCCTGCTCGCACGGGGCCAATCGCGTGAGGTACTTCCCGCGCACCCCAGTGATACACGTAACCCGCTTGCCGTGCTGGTACAGGGTTAGCGCAGCCCTTTGCGCTGGATTGGGTATATTGATGGCTTTTCCATGCGCGAGAGGCGTTCTTGGGGGTGTGACTGGCACTGCTGCAGGGTCACTGCGCCACTGTGCGCCATGGCTGGTTTTGGTGGCTGGAATCCATGAATACGCTGTGCGCGGAAATGGATTTTAGCGCACGCGGCTGGTGCAGGGATTCGCATGCGCACACTGTGCGCCAGCCGCGTGCGCCACTTGTGCGCTGAATTCTATGAATTACCCCCTAAATGGTTTAAATTAGCTCTCTACCTTATAGCAGAAAACAAATACGAAATAACTGACCCCTTAATACTTTGCAGTTACTTCACTACAAAACTTGACAACAACCAAACTCCTTCACGTGCTATCACAAATAATTTGGAATTATTTCCACTACCAAAAGCCCTACAACAACTGAATTTATATGAAAGCATCATAATTCAAACAGTGCATCAATTGCAAGCAATAATACGCCTTGTACCAAAAACAGCAAAATTACCTCCCTCTGAATTAGTGAAAGGAATTCAGGGAAAAGTAGTGTATTTACCATTAGATCTAAAAGAAAATGTGCACACTCTAGGAGTGCAACGTCCAATGGAGAAATCTTTAATTATCTTAGTAAATGGTGTACCTACAAAAGACAAAAAAATTTGACAACAACTGGGAGATTTACAGAAAGTTAGACAAGCCGTGCAATATCTAAAAGACAATAATGAATACTACAAAGAAATTTAATATTGAAGAAAACTTGAAGGATACCACTGAAATAATTCAAGAGACACAAGAAGCTGGTCAATTTGAACTCCTAGATCCTGCTACAGTATCCAATACTTTAGACCATTATACTATTCACCCATTGCACTCTAATGACACCGTAGAAGATGCACTAGAAACGTACCAAATGTGTCAAACAAAAGGATCACCAATCAGCTCGATTCCTTCTCTTCAAAGACATGTATGTACAAAGAGAACAATTTTCTCTAACTCTTGCATACGCAGTCACCATTCATAAATCACAAGGTCTTACCCTAGACAAAGCATTGATAGACATTGGTAACACAGTCTTTAAAGAAGGCATGAGCTACGTAGCAATATCACGCTTACGTACACTTGACAGTCTATTCCTAATCAACTTTGATGCAAGTAAAGTAAACGCTGATATTCCTTGCATTTCAGAATACAATAGATTTCGTTCACTATACAACCCCCATCTAAAAACATATCCTATTCCACAAAAAGTAAAATGTTCTAAAAGAAAACTAAATCAAACAGAAGTGCAACAGGATGTCACTGCAAATTCTACAAAGAGATTAAAAGAAACTAATACTTCATCAAGTACCACAATCAAAAAAGAACCTATTAGGGAAAGCAAACCAGGTACTTCTTCAAAGAAGGAAGACAAACTCCATAAAAAGCACTCAGATACAGAACTAACTGGTCCATTTAAACTTTCAAATGCAATTGGAGTAAGTTGCTACGCAAATGTAGTAATGAATATTCTATTAAAATTATCACAGATAGTTGACAACATTTACTTACACAGTACATACCAATTGTGTTTGCAAATGTTAGTACTTCATAGAAACGCAACAAACAATTCTGACAACACGTATAGTGTTTATGGAATAAGACAACAATTGGACTACTGTGCTGGAATGGTGAAATTCACTATAAACTCACAGGAAGATCCACAAGAATTTCTAATGTACTTACTACAAGTACGGGAAAACAAAAACATACCTATAAATGAAATCTTCCAGATTTTATACATGTGGAAACATACATGCACTCTGTGCAACAATGTGACACAAGAACAAATCCCCAATGAGCGCTTTGTGTATGTATCAATACCTAATTGTGAGTCCGTTCCATTTCAGCAACTTGTACAAAATTCAAACCATGGTAGAATATGTACTACCTGCAATTCAGATAATCGCTCCACCTTACTAATACAAACACATAGTAAATACATAATACCAATGCTTCTACGTTACAATGCAGATGGTACCAAAAACAACTGCAAGCTGACTGGATTCACACATGGTCAAGTATCACTTGGTAAAAAAACCTTCACAACAATAGGTATGATCTACCACACAGGAGCCACAACCAATGCAGGTCACTATACTGCATATATACAAAATCATACAAACGCTTATTTAATCTTCGTAAAACCAAAATTTATTAACTAAACTGTACTTAAACATTAACTAAACTTCTATTAGAAAACTATAAACTGTTCCAATATGCCAACAGCTATATAACTGCCCCAAGATTCTACAACAACTAACAGATAAAAGAATACCAGTAAATTATATAAAAAAATAAACAGTTAGAATACGCCAACTGGTATCTAACTACCCCAAGTTTTTCAATAACCAAGCAGATAAATCAATACCACTACATTATAACAAAAAATAAACAGTTAGAATACACCAACTAGTATCTAACTACCCCAAAATTTTACAATATCCGAACAGATAAATCAATACCACTTCATTATTACATAATATAGACTGTTAAAATATGTCAACAGGTATCTAACTGCTCCAAAAATCTGCAACAAGCCAATATATAGAGAATTAGACAGAAACTCTATATGGCCATGCTCCCAAGACTCTATGCCCTGGCCACAACCACTGCAGCATATCACATGCTCCCAAGACTTTATGCCCTGGCCACAACCACCGCAGGATATCACACCCATAGAGTCAAACATTTTAACTATGCCATATGGACACTTTTAATGTCCGCGGACATCATGAGTGTTCTTAGAACAGTTTCATCTTGCCTACGAACAGTATGGACAAACATAGCGTCCTCAAGACACCCTCATTTCGTTTATTTACGAACATCCCAGGACACATAATGTGTTCTAAGAACACTTTGAACGTGATTGCGAAGATGTGTTCGTAGAACAATTTGAACTTGCTTGCAAACAGAATGGACAGGCATACCATCCTCAGGACAGCCCCATTTTATTTATTGACGAACATCCCAGGACACGTAATTGTCCGCGGACATCATGAGTGTTCTTAGAACAGTTTCAACTTGCCTACGAACAGTACTGACAGACATAGCGTCTCAGGACACCCTCATTTTGTTTATTTACGAACATCCCAGGACACATAATGTGTTCTAAGAACACTTTGAACGTGATTGCGAAGATGTGTTCGTAGAACAATTTGAACTTGCTTGCAAACAGAACGGACAGGCACACCGTCCTCAGGACACCCCCATTTTATTTATTGACGAACATCCCAGGACACATGATGTGTTCTTAGAACAGATTCAACTTGCCTGCAAACAAAACGAACAGGCTTACCGTCCTCAGAACACAACCATTTTGTTTATTTTCAAACATTTCAGGACACCGCCAGTGTTCTTAGAACACTTTCAGCTTGCTTGCGAACAATACGTACAGGCGTAGTGTCCTCTGAACACCCCCATTTCGTTTATTTAGTACATTTTAGAACATCCGCATTGTCCGCGGACAAAGTGAACACAACAGCGGGGTCTACCACCTAAATAAATACAACATTTAACCCATCTCTTACTCCCCCACTCGCCCCAAACACTTTTACACACCAACACACTCTACTAAATAGTATTTTTCCACCAAGTTTCACCACGCTGTCCGTGGACGTCCGCGAATCCAAGATGGCAGGCGTTCCCGTCCAATCAACGAACACGTTGCATGTCCGCGGACATGACGTAAGCCAGTTGGCCAATTAGGACACTGTCCACGGAGCGAACAGGGAAGTGTGTCCGTGGACCGAACATAGATATCACTAGTTTTTTTGACCTATTTTTTGCTCATTTTATAAAAAACTACTGGACGGATTTTCACCAAATTTGCCAAAGCACGCTTTCGGGACCAAGCTGCTGCTCCTGATCCAAATTTGGTGAAAATCCATCCAGCGGTTTGGGCTGTAGGCGTGAGCAAAGTTTTTTCCCCATTCAGTCTGTGGGAAAAAAAGAAGTTTTGGGACCGCCCTTATAACTTTGCCCCCCCGGACCAAACCTCACCAAACTTTGAAAAAAAAATTCAGAGTGACCCATATCTTGTTACTATACTACTGTGGCTGTGTAATATATCTATATATATATATATAGATAGATAGATAGATAGATAGATAGATATATAGATATATATATATTTTTTTTTATTTTTTATTTGAGGCAAAGTTGCCAGTGAGTTTGTAGATGGTTTGAATATTGTCTGCAAAGTTAACATATACGAAGCCTATGTGTTGAATTCAAAAGAGGGAAGTCATGTAAATGTTGAAGAGCAGTGGTGAAATTCTAGATTAATGGAGTACTCTGCAGGAGTTTAACTGGGGGCATAAATTGAACAAGGATGTGGTTGTCCTATCGGGATGAATGAAGTAATCTGACATAATGCAATTACATCTAATCAGATGTGCCTAAAGACTTTGTGGCTTGTGATGTCAAATATTGCTGAGATATCCAGGATGGTGAGTGAAATTGCTCTGCTTACATTAGAGATGTCCTGGAGTATTCCCAAGCTGAAGGTGAGTGTTTATTGTGATGCCCTCATTGCTCTGAATCCATATTGTGATTCTTGTAAGAGGTTGTCAGTTTCAACCCCATACCAGATATGTTGATAGATTAATTTCTACAGGAATTTAGCTGGACATTTTGTTTTGGAGATGGGGTGATACCTTTTCAGGATGTTGGGTTCAGCTGCTATTCCTTTTAGTAGAAACATGACAAAGGTTGTTTTGAAAGTTTCAGGATGACATCTTCTTCAGTAGATTCATTCAAGAGGGGTTAGAAGTTTGGTGTGTGTCTGGATTTTTGGATTATGTGCTTATAGATGTTGGGTGTATGGTTCCCCAGACAGTGCTGCATGGCTGTTGCCTTTAACTAGATGTTAGGGGTAGGTTTCTTCAGACAGTCCTGCAGGGTTGATGGCTTTACTAGTGGTTAGGAATTCTTTCATCAAGAAAGGGTACAAGGCTCTAAGTGGTTGTTTTCATCATTTGTCTGTTACTATTTGTAATACTGTATACATGTTGGTGGCCCTTCCCATCGTCATCATTTCGGGCATGTCGAATTTTCTTAGAGTATTTTGGAAAGGAATATGTTCAATGTATACTTTTTTAAAATTACTTTATGATGTGGATATCTATGCCAAGGCCATTTTCCAGTTCCTGTAGAGGTTTGGTATCTCCTCAGCAGTTGGGCAGGTGTCTAGGGATTTTAGGATCTTTCTCTTATAAATAAGAGAGCTGTCTCAGCATTCCTGATTAGAAACCTGACTCATTATTATGGAGTAAACTTTAACTCTCACGATAGTCGGTTAGTTTAGTTGTGACCATTTTCTCCAAGATTTTTACCATAAATGGAATCTTTCTTAAAAGGCAGTAGGCAGATGTTCCAGGAAATCACATGCCCATCACACTGAGTGAAACTCGCTTGCTTTCAAATTTTCAATAGTTCAAAATTGGCATACAAAGTTGGCATACATTGAGTCACAGATAGCAACTTTGTTTCAATTACCTGACTGCAATACTGTATCTCATACTGTATCTCACTGTTAGTCGTTGACTTCAATAACCGTGTGTTCATCACAATTCATCCTATTCTATATTGTGACATGCTTTCATGCCCATAGGAGTTTAATGTGCGATAGAATAGTCATTAATATATAGATACATACATTATATCTAACCTTTTCCAGTTTCTTCTGTACAATTTTACTGTAAATTACAGTCTGTGTTTTTTTTTCACCAGAAGGAGATTTTACTTGGTATGATAGTTTATGTGCGTGGAGTGGTTGTTGGGATTTGTTAAATTGTGCGGTGAAGGTGAAAGGTAGAATTAATTGAATTGTATTAGTGAATCGTTGTGTATATTTAAATTCTGTTGTCAATATGTAGCAACATACACATGAAATGGACACACACATGCATACAGTCAAGAGGGGTGTATAACCCAATTGGACAAACAGATATACCAGGTTGTAGTACCAAAATAAACAAAGAACATAAGGAAAGGTAATGAACTGTAAAGACTCCCTAGAGGATTCGTGGGCGCGTTATGTATATGCCTGTTGAGTTAAGGCAGCCCTCAGTTACCGAGATCCAGATAAATGTGAACATGTAATCACAATCTGCCCATGCACTAAACTCAAAGATCTTCAGGACAAAACTTGATTTACAGCAGGGAAAGGTGCCCTGAGGCTTATAAACGCAGAATCATTGTAGAGTCATCATCTTGTAGGAAATAAGATACCATTTGTTTATCATTTTACGAAATGTTGGTTTATTATTAAAGGCTTACTAAGAGAGGGAAGAACAGAATCTAAATAATATGCACTAAAACAAAGACATCCCTGTAGTGAAATATTCACTTATCTTGACTCAATAGTGAAGTTGAATTAATTGTATTAGTAATTTTATTCACTGGTTTTAAATTTGGTTGTATTTTGTATGTGCATGAATTTCTGCAAAAGTAATTTATGGAATTGACTACAGTATGGTGTACTGTTGATAGATGTTTTTCTGTAAATGTTTCATTAAAAAACTATTATTTTGCTGAATTATAATAAATAATCTCAATGGAAGCCAGTGCTAAAAACAGAGATTGGGAGTTGCAACCAAGGAGCCATATTCTGATTTTGTATCAGTTGGAGTTAATGTTTGTTAGATTACATTTATTTTGAAACATTAATTAACCAGAGATATAGAATGGGATCAGCATAGGGCTGAACAACAGAAAGAGTAATATTACAAAAGAAATGATTAAGTAAACATTAATAATCAAATAAAAAGTAAAACAATTGCCATATGCCCATTTGGGGATTATGTTATGATATGATTGGTTATTTATAGCACGCTTAATACCCAGGGGATTCTAAGCTCAGACCTGGGGATCAAACCTCTGTTGCTCTATGTCGTTTTGCTTCCGAGGCAAGCATGTTGCCCCTACGCTATCCTCCCGAGACCAATTTGCATTTTGCCATCCGAAATACACTGACACCATATTGGAAAATAAGAATTTTCAGATCCTGAAGAAACCCAATCAGGTTTGAAGTCAATCTTAGCTGGATAGGCAAAGAATTCCAGAAGGATAGGATTAACACTGAGAAAGCTTGATTTACACCATTAGCCTTACTCACTCTAACAATTACTAGATGATGGATGACTCAGTAAAACGAGACTCGCCAGGCTATTTGGAGTTCTTGACAAAAGCATAGAGAATATTGAAGTATCACAGTTATATACACAATTTACCCCATAAGGAAGCCAGTCCATCCAAACTGGGAGAAGGTTTTCTGAAATGCCTTGTCCCTGCTAATAGCTGGGCAATTACTTGAAAAGCTGATTTGAGAGGATGCAGAGTGTTCTTTGGAACCCCTATCAGGGCAGCATATCCCCGGTTGATGAAAGACAAAGCCAAGGCTGTACCACCCCCTCATAATTGATTAGTGGGGATAAACAGCTTTATATTACAGAGCACAGTAATCTTAAACTGGATGGCTTGTGATGTCTTTATTACATTCTCTTTCATGAAGATCACATTGACTTGGCTGTTGATATCCAAGTAGGGGCAGCAGGGTCTCCCACCTCCACTGAAGCCAACCATGTCACTATCTATCGCTTCTATCCTCTCCAACTCCTTCACTATCTCCTATCCTTCTCCTATCACTAAATCTGGTTGAAAGAAATTTAAAAAAGACATACTAGGCCCCAACCCAGGCCTTCTTATTGTAGACACCTATGTCAGGGCTTCTGCCAGATAGACCATCACTGACATCCTCTTCTTTGTTAACACACCTGACCTATGGACTTGCTACATGGTTGGCTTTCTCTCTCCTATTGCCTCTTCTCCCATTAATGGTGGTACTCGCTGGGAGGTTCTCCTTGACCACTTTGCCATTTCCAGAGTCATCATTAATGTTTATCTCAATGGAACTATCATGGTTTAGGGTCCTCAACCTAATGTTCTTCTCTTCGACAGGCTCCTCTCTCGCCTCTCTAACCTCACCTCTCCCTCTGGCCAGGCTCCCTTGCCTTCTGTGCCTTCATCCTCCTCTGCACAGGCTCCCTTGACTTCTGTGCCTTCATCGTCCTCTGTACAGGCGCCCCTGCCTTGCCGTATTGTCCCAGCTTCCTTGTCAGCCTTGGTTCCTTTGGCCTCCTCTACCATCCCCCTAGCCCTCTTGCCATCCTCGGGGGGACCACTGTCTCCTGTACCCCCCAAAGGAAGATGTTCAAAGATGGCCAGTTGCTCCACATTGCCACTCTCACCACTCGCTTGGTCGTCAAACACACTTCTGACATCTGGAACCTCCTCGAAATCATGGATCTTGACATGCCCACCATCACAGAGACATGGTTCAAACATAGCTCTGTCACGAGCTTTGACACACTCGTCCCTGAAGGCTACAAAGTCCTCTCTGTGCCCAGGCCTAAGAAGACAGGTGGAGGAGTGGCGCTTATCTTCCCAGAATGGATACCTGTTTCCATCATCCATATTCAGGCCTACTCCTCCTTTGAGTGCCTAGTTTGCAGACTCTCACCCGCCCCGAAATCCTCTCTCATTATTGCCACCTTCTATCAGCCACCAAGTCAGTACACTCTCTTCCTCTCAGAATGGGCTGACCTGCCCTCCTCCCTACTCTCCTCCGACTCCTCCTCTCAACTCCTCCTGATGGGTGATCTGAACATCTATCTGGAGTCTCCTGACTCCTCCCGTCCTTTCCAAGACCTCTGCAACTCTCTTTGTCCTACCCTCTGGCTCCAAGCACACCACAGGCCACACCTTGGATGCTCTCATCTCTACTGACATCCCTCTCACTATCCCTATCACTACATCCCTCTCTTGGACTGACCACTCTCTTCTCTCAGCACATCTGAAGCGTTCCTCTCCTCTTGCAGCAACACACCCTGCACAGCCACCCGGATTCAAAGTCACCAGACCCATGAAAAAAAGTGACAGTGGCTGCCTTTGCCTCCACCTACTTTCCTCCACCCATTCCTTCGGCTGACACCCACCATGACACAGCCCTCGCTAACCTCAATTTCTCTATCTCCAACACGATTGACACTCTTGCCACTGTCATGAGGGTCCGATTAAAGCCTTCCAAAAAGTGCAACTCTTGGTACGACTTCGACCTGGCTGGCCTTAAACGCAAGTGTAGGGCAGCAGAATGGAAATGGAATGTGTCGGGTGAAGCATCTGACAAACTGGCCTGCCGACTCCTTCAAAGGCAATATTGACTCTGCAATCACTCCAAGAAAAGAGCCTTTATTCAAGCCTACATCTCAGCGGCTTCAAACAACACAGCCAAACTTCTCAAAGGCTGCAAGGAACTGCCAATCCTGCAGCAACCTCTTCTTCTGTCACACCCACCCAGGACCTCTGCTCGATCCTGGCTGCACACTTCATCACAAAAACCCAAGACATCCTTTCCACCCTCTCTTCCACACCACAGCATAAACTAACACCATAGCCTCCCTTGGCTCCCCTGCACTTACCCTCTCCTCTCTCTCACCTGTAACACCTGATGAAGTCACCAGACAAGTCCAATCTATGAAGACTTCCTCCAAAAAGGTGGACCCCTGCCCCTCTAAAACCATTAAAGACAATATTGACTCCCTCACCACAGCCTTGACTGATCTCTGCAATCTCTCCTTTTCCACTGGAGTTTTCCCAACTGCCCTTAAGCACTCCCTTGTGCACCCTTTGCTCAAAAAACCCTCTGGCGACCCCTCCATTCTGGCAAACGACCGCCCTATCTCCCTAACTCTTTTCCTGGACAAACTCCGGGAGAGGTTGGCTATCTCTCAGCTGACCCTCCACACTGAATCTATTAGTTGCTTTCATGACCATCAGTCTTGCTTTAGAGCATCCAGAGGCACCGAAACTGCTCCTCTGAGCTCCCGGGAAGACCTGCTCTGAAATCTTGAAACTAACACTCCCTCTGTCCTCATTCTCCTTGCCCGCTCCTCTGCCTTACACACAGCTACACAGCGTTGAGTGTGTAGTTTTCTTACATTTCATCAGATTACTTTGCGGGTGAAACCTCGAAATCCACTTGCTAGATCAAAGAATATAACAGTATATATCAAAGCATCACCAATCGAGAAATTTTCAGAATCGTTGCAGGGAGTCATGCCTGTAACCTGAACCAATATACAACGTTTCATAGAGATGTTTGAACCTGCTTGTAAAAGCTAAAGAACATGTATTATTCAGTAGGTGTGTACAAACTACATGGTCAAACACATTTCGAAACAATTCTAAAATGTACTTTGAGCCATGATACCTCAGTATGTGTACTCTGGCTGTTGTCATTGTAATGCAAAGTTGATTTAAAAAAAATAAAACATGGACAGGTGCCTCTAGGGGGCTGTGGGGATGTAAACATAAGGAATGTCTCAGTGCTGTTTGGAAATGCAGTTAAATAAATGCTAAATGCGTAACACCAATGCCACTGTCCATATTTGTATCACAGTTCAGTGCAGTCTGCGAACGTTACCCTGTGTACAGGTTACTACGTGAAAGGGACATACATCTATTGTTGCGTTAGTAATGGGATAAGCCCACAGCTGCAACCAAAATGCGATTTTGTCAAATGTTTTTTTGGGCTTCAATTTATGTAGATGTCCTGGGCGGGTTGTGGCAGGCTTTGTGGTGAATTTATTAGTAGAAAATAATTGTTTTGTTTTGTTATTGTTTTATAAAAAATTCAAATAATAATGGGGCAAGAAGCGAGGTTCTGAGGTATGACACTTTGACCAAGCTAAACATGCGCAATAACAAACCATAAGATTCGAATGGCTGGCTATGTGGCAGATAAGGGACAAGTGGAATATTGATGTATCGGTATGCCACATGTACTGAAGGTACAGGGCCCGAATCAAAGAAATATTTGCCCGGATCAAAGTGAATTTGCTCTGCTGAAAAGTGACTTGGCACTGCCGACATAAACCCTGATTCATAGAACTATGCAAAGTGTATTTTTGCCGTGCAAAGTTTGGGCAAAGTCATTTTGAACTGCATGCGCTGACTTTGCCCGGACTTTGCACGGTTCCATGAATCAGGGTTTGTGTCGTCAGTGAAAACTTTCAGCAGAGCAAATTCACATTGAACCGAGCAAATATTCCGTGAATCGGGCCCACAGTCCTCAGAAGGCAAATCTCTCCCATTGTGTGAACTATGTGAAAACCATGTGTAAGTTAAATAGAGGCCTGACAATAGAAACATAATCGTTAGAGTATGGACACAAGTCACCCGCAGTTGCACACTCTATAATGTGCTCATGCTTCAGTAAAGTGAAGAATGGCCTTACACATGCAGGCTACATCCAGACCGCAAATGTGGCGGCAAGAAAAGGGAAATATTGCGGCACAAATATGTACTTTTTTCTGGCACCATTGCTTAATATAGGTACCGAGTAAATGTATAGATTTCCAATTCTAATATCATTGTTGTGCCTCGGATTGCGATACGTCTCTCTCAAAGGCAGTTCTGTTTTAGGCTCTTGAGAGCACTGGTGCTGTAGACCTTGGATGTCAGAAAATGACATGGGCCTCATTACGACCCTGGCGCTAAGCGTAAAACGATGGCGGTAAACGATTACCGCCATCGTTTTCCGCTAGGGCCGATTACGACCCCTGACCGTTAACTACGATGCCATTAGCGGCATCGTAGTCAACGCTGCCGCTAACTGCGCCAAGGGCGCGTGCACGCGACCTCCCACACCGTAACTAGCGCCATGGCGGTAAGGTACGCGAATACCGACCCAAGCGGACATGCACCTTACGCCATCACCCAGCCCGTAAAGTACCTTACCGCCATGGCGCTAACAACGCCATCGCGAATCAACCGCAAAGGGACATGTTAAGTGAATGCAGCTGCCACAGGTGCACAGAAACAGCACAGGTGAAGGCAATACAGACACAGGAAGCACAAAAAGAGCACACCCCACCCCTGCCCACACCCAGCCACACCCCACAATGCTACCGATAGGACTAGCAATGTTGGGGCTGGAGGACCTGATAGCAATGCGAGTGCTACAACAGCAACTACAACAACAACAACAACAACTACAACAACAACAACAACTACAACAACAACAACAGGCTGCACAGAGGAGACGCAGGAGGAGAAGGAGGGCAAGGCAGGCCCAGCATGCCCCACCAGCACAGCCAGTGCTACCACGCAGGCAGCCCCCAATCCCACGCGTCAGACCCAACCCATTCAACCTCACCGCTGAGCAGATCCACACCCTGTATCGACTGGACCGGGACACCATCACCACCATCGTGGACATGATACACAACGACATCGCCAGCATGATTGAAACACCCACCGCCACCCCCCCCCCTACTGAAGGTAGTGTCCGTGCTCCACTTCCTGGCCACAGGCACCTACCAGCACACAGTAGGGCACTTGCATGGCATATCACAACCATCGTTTTCGCGTACACTGACGCAAGTGCTGGATGCACTCCTCAAGCACACAGATGACCACATCTCACTACCACGGACTGCCCAGGAGATTGCCAACACCAAAGTGGGTTTCCATGCACTAGCTGGCATACCTGGTTGCATCGGTGCCATCGACTGCACCCATGTGGAATTGACGGTCCCACGTGCCCAGGAGGTACCGTACCGGAACCGCAAACAATTTCACTCAATCAACGTGCAAATGGTCTGTGACTCCAACAGTATCTTCACACATTGTTGTGCCCGATTCCCCGGATCAACCCATGATTCAATGGTCCTGAGGAACTCAACATTACCACGCTACATGGAGCAACAGGCAGGGCCCAGAACCTGGCTACTCGGTGAGTCCAATGTCATGGGCATTGAAATGTGAAGTGGGTGGGTAATTGACATACCAATGCAGGGGGGGGAATGATGCATACTCCAACTGGCGGGAAGGGGGGGGAATGATGCATGCTCCATCAGGCTGCGACTAGCATTAGCCACAACACACCCTGAGGCAGCACTCACGTCACCTGACACCTGCATACATGAGGCCTGACCTAAGAAGACCTGACATGTCAATGAAGGTGTCACCCAACCCTGACACAACCACCTACAAGTGCATTGACCATACCGTGACCACATACACTCCAAAGAAATGTACGTCCATGCACGTCACCAACAGCTCCTACTGAAAGGCCTGTTCCCCATGACTGTGCCCAAAGGAGGCACATGATGGACTGGAACAACAATGCACCAAAACACAGACAGCAAGGCCCACAGACTGTCCCCATGGGCAACAGTCTTGTTCACTGGGGTAATGATGAGCCAGACTGCATTCCCGCTATCATGTGAATGCAACCCTCACGGGACACGTGCCAGGTCACCTACAGAAACAGCCTGAACGGACACAGTGGATCGGCACTCACAAGGCACATGTCACCCCTGCATACCTCGTGCCTTGGAATTCAAAAGCGGCACATGTGAGACATGTGGCACACTCTGTGAAAGTCGATTATAGAGGTATATCCAATAGACGCTCCATAAAGTTGCACCTAGAAATGTACCCAATAGCCTCTAGATAACTGAATTTAGAAATGCTCCCAATAGCCTTTCTGGAATATTGATATTACAAGTGCGACCAGTTGCCTCTCTGTGGAAAACTCAATTTAGAAGTGTGCCCAATAGCCTCTCTATGGAAAATAGTATTTAGAAAACCGCCCATTAGCCTCTCGTGGGAAAATGAATTTTGTAGTTTGCCCGGTACCCTCTCTGGGAAAAGTTGCATTTATAAATGTGCACATTGAAAGAGCATATAACCCATCAAATCACACCACCACGCTTACTCTCTCCTTTACATCACCACTCAACTAGAACACAGAGATACTATGACACCATTCGGTATAACTGTTCCCATACTAACACCGCTTACTCCACATCAATCTATGTAAACACTGCTGGTTTCACACCCCCAGCCAGGCGTTTTCCTCAGGCCTAACGCAGCCACATCCGTCCTGGATAAATCCTGCCAGAACGAACACATTATCCTGATCTCTCAACCACCACATCTACCGCTAAGAAGCAGCTATTACACAAGTACCGCACGAGCTGCACACATACCCGGTGCTCACACGCACCTTTTGACTCTCCCTACTCTCTCTACTGATCTGAACTTCGGTTCCCAAGGACGTTCAACCTACCAGCGCCTTCAGACCATACCAATGGTATATAAGGCGCTATATAAGTGCAAAATAACAATAACAATAACAATATAGCGGTTGCACGGTGTGAAACCAGTAGCACAGAAGAAACTGGTGCAAAATCAATGTTCAATGCAATTCATGGTGGCATTTCATGTACATCACTCAAGCTCATCCCTGACGCATACATTCTTGCCCACATACAGGTGATGCAGGCTATCCCCTGAAGAGGTGGCTCCTTACACCAGTCCGAAACCCACAGAACCAGCATGAGGAGGACTTCAACCGTGCCCATTCCCGTACGCGTGTAGTGATCGAGCAAGCTTTTGGCCTACTGAAGGCACGTTTCCGCTGCATCAGCAGGTCTGGCGGGGGAATCCTGTACCGGCATGAGAAGGTTGCAAAGGTCGTCATGGCATGTGTCATGCTACACAATATGTGCGTCAGAAGAAATGTGCCCCTGCCCCCTGACGTAGAATTGCTACCACCTGACGATGAGGATGATGAGGGTGGGGATGGGGCACCACCTCAAGGAGGCAGCGATGCACAGGAGGGGCGTGTCATGCGTCAGACTCTCATTGACCAATGCTTCTAGCACACACAGCGTATGCGTGTCACATGGAGACGGCACTCGGCGCACTGTGTGTGTGTGGGACATGCACACTGTGGACTCTACAACAATGTAGCACATGGACGCAATAAAGATGTCAACACATTTGGTTTGTGGTAATGATAAATGTGTATTGCAACAGTGAAATCTTGTGACACACCCCCTCCCCCCTCCCACCTCCCCCCTGAACACCCCAACACACCCCCAACCCCCTCCCACCTCCCCCCTGAACACCCCAACACACCCCCAACCCCCTCCCACCTCCCCCCTGAACACCCCAACAATGGTGCAGTAGTGTCCGTGCTACAAGGTGCGGAGTAGTCCTGCTGAACAGGCAAGTCAAGGATGTGTATCCCCTCCCATGGCCCCTGGGGCACCCCTGGCCGTGCTGCGGAGAGTGCGCCCAGATCTACGGACGGGGCTGCTCTGTGCTGAGCTGGTGGTTGATGAGGCTCCACGCCCCACATCCGGTCGCATGTCCCTGATGGTGTGCACAAGTTCACTGAGTTCATTGCGCACAGCCGCTAGCTCAGTGCATATACTCCTTGTGGAGTTCTCTATGGCAGCTGTGACACGGTCAGCTGACCGCTCCATGGCATCCCTTGCCCCACCACACTGTGCCACATGTGCATTGAGGAGGTCAGTTAGTTGTTGCTGCCGTGTTGCAATGTCCTGTAGTGCCTGCTGGTTCTGCTGGCCTATGGCCAGTGCCATTTGCATCTCCGGTGCGATGCCCACCTCAGGCTGGGGGGATGGGGTGGATGGCCATTCGTCGGAGTCGGACTGCCCCTGTGTGGCATCCGCCTGCAGGGGGCTTAGGGAAATTGCGGGGGAATGTGGATGGGCAGTGGGCCCTTCAACATCAATGTCCTCAATGCTGCCTGGCCCGCTGTCAGAGTCTGCCGCTATGGCTGCACTCTCCCCAAGGGTGCTGCTTGCGGCAGAGGCTGTCCCCTCAGTGGCCACAACTAGTGGCATGGCTGCTGCTGCTGCTGTGTCTGTGTCAGCAGTAGTGGGGGCTGGCACTTGCCTGTCCTCTACCCCAGGCAGGGTTGGTGGCTGCCGGTGGGTTCCCTTCCGGACGGCTGGGGTGGATGCCTGCGGCCTGGCCATTCTGGAGGAACAGGATGCGGTGTTGCCCTCTTCCTGGGGCTCTGTGTCGGAATCTGTGGTGGAGCAAAGGAGGGATGTGTTATTGATGGGTCCGCGGACATTGGACATGCATTAGGGGATGACATCTATACAGTCGGTGCATGCAGCGCATTTCATACAGGTTTGGTGGCTTTTGTGTGGAGGTAGCATGGTGCTATGTGTGTTCCAGCAGTTAGGGTGTGCATGCTGCTTGTTTGCAGGGTGGTGTTGGGATGTGTCTGTGCACGTTCACCTGTCGATGTGTTGCATGAGCACTATGGGGCGACTGGGTACTTCGCACAGTGGGGCTTTGTTGAGTGTGGCATGCATAGCTCTGGCCACCTACCTGCGTCTCCTGGGGTCGGCACTCCTCTCTCCATGGCTCCGACACCTTCAATGCTCTCCATCCCTATGGTGGATGCGCATATTTCCTCCCACGCCTGGAGCTTTTTAGGTGATTCTGAGCCTCCGCCAGTTGACATGGCTAGGTTGCGGTTAGCCGAAATGATGCTACGGACACGGAGCCTCAGATCGTCCCAGCGCTTCCGGCACCGCTGGCCTGTGCGGGGTGCGGCCCCCACTGCACTCACTCGCTGTGCCACTAGGGCCCATATCGCCTTCTTCTTCATGATAGCCGCCCTTGTCATCTGTGTCGAGAATACGACTTCCGCATTCTCTTGCAGGGTCTCTGCCAGCATGTTAAGTTCCTCCTTGGTGAAGCGGTCTTGGCGCTGCCTGTCACATGCCTTTTTTACAACTTTGGGCATGTTGGATGTGGTTTTGGGGTGGGTGATGGGTGTGGATGGTTATGGGGGCCGGATGAGGTATGGTAGTGGAGGATGGCGATGGATTGTGTTTTTAAAGATGGCCGCCATGCCATTTCCCGTTCCTGCGCGATGGCGCTATTTCCGCTTCCGCCTATTTACGGTGACCGCTAACTGCGGTGACCGCTAAGTACGGTGACCGCTATGGTGTGCGTGGCGGTAGTGCTCCATGGACGGTGTGCGATGGCGGTAAGGGCCGTTTTTGGCCCATTAGCGCCATGGCGTACTTTACATTACCGCCATGGCGTAAAGCACGTGCCCGATGGGTCGGAATTAGGTGCTATTTACGTCTTCGCTACTCGGCGTTAACGTAATTTACGCCATGGCGGTAATTTACGGAACTTACCGCCAGGGTCGTAATGAGTGTTGATCAGATTAATTGTAATAAGTCACAAAAACACAGCTCCTTGCTAGCACTGAACTAACCCATTTGTACCAAGGATGCTCTGCAACAAATATGGTATGTTTATTTAGGTGAACCAGCTTAATGAAAAAAACCTAAGTAAGTAACAACTATTGAAAATCCCAAACTGCTCTTTACTTGTTCATTCTGCAATATAGATGTAGTAGTGGAGACTCTGAAGTCAACGGAGGAGTATGTACTGTTTTGCTTCTTCAATAATGATTTTAAACTTATTATAAACGGTACAGTGCCTTTTGAGATGATGTTACTTATTTAACCACTTCATGGCTTCTTGCCTATTTGTCTCCTTATGTTTACTGCTACTCAATGGGCCTCATTACGACCGTGGCGGTCCCGTAATGATTGGTGCCACTACGGGACCGGCGCTGTTCATTACGGGATGCCTGATTACGAGGTCCCCTAGCGGGACCCGGAACAGACGTCTGGTAAAACCAGACATCCTTTAAGGGTCTCGCGAGGGGACCAAGGAGCTAATAACAGGCCTGTTATTAACGGGCCCGTTATTAGCTCCATCCCCATTCCCATTGAGCCCTTTGGGGCTCAAATGGGAATGGGGAATGGTTTTGTGCATGAAGAATTACCGGGTCCTCCAAGGTCGGAATGACCCGGTAATTCCTCATTCACAGAACCCGGTATTGGAGCCTGGTATGGAGGCAGCCATGCCCTTATTAAGGGCATGTCTGCCTCCAGGCTCGTAATGAGGCCCAATGTTAGTTGCACATTTATTATTTAATGTTTTTATGTGATGCAGACTCTCACAGACGCATTTCTGTTTCTACCTGTGGTATATGACATATATTGTGCTACACACTCTATTAATACCAAAGCTGAGGAACCAGGGTTTAAAGTTGCTGCAGTATGTGTGGTTCCTGAGATCATTCACACTAAATTCTCATCAGTCCACCCTATTGGATTTCCAGCGTAGAGCTGATGGGAGTGGTAGTCTAAAACATTGAGTGGGTACTGAGAACAAAAATGCCATTTGGGGGAATTGGTTTATGAGAGTTCTGTTTTTTTTTTACCCTACAGTATATTGAACCTTCAGTGTATTGAACAGAGTTGCCCCATGTACCTAGGCTGATATTCAGGTGTCATAGTTTTTCCACTGCTCCATGGTATGGTATAGCCCCCACATGCTTTCACTGTCAACAGATTCAGCATCTTTGTTGTGTGAGATTACCTAATTAGAGCATGACTGGGGAGTCGGCACAGTTTTTCTCTCTACGTTTCCTGACCCAAATTCGGTACCCATTTACCCCATAATTGGATTGTGTCACCTCAAAATATTCTTATGACAAAGTGTTGTATTCTCACTAGACTTTATGCCACACCCTGCCATCACCTTTAGTAATGGCCATTCAAGGGGCCCTCATCTACGGTTGATAATGAGGCAGGCAACAGACTTTACGACCCCAGACACTGACTGTTATTATGTACATCAGAAGATGTGTACACTGGTTACACACCCCAGATGACCCAGTAGCTCACGCCACAGTCCTCCTCTCTACTGTCTGGGAAGCCATATACTGGATACATACGAAAGAGAGAACTACAAAACACAAATGAAACAATTTAGTATTCGTGATTCCTGTCCCAAACTCCTACATATATTCAATGCATAAAGTCATGACAAAAAACCTATGCTTTTATTGTAAAAGTTATCAATTTGAAAAGAGGATAATGTTGCACAATATGCAGTATTCCATATAGCATCCACTAGACATAAACATCTATTCAAAACATTTTACACACAAAAACATCAATACAACCAGCTTATCCACTAACCACAAATTGAACTCACTGTCTCTAAAGTGTGCTTAATCAAACACCTCAGCACATCACCATTTTGTTGTAAGTCTCTTACAAACCACAGCAAGAGCGTGAATGCATCAAGGAAATTAAAGCTCATCTATCAAAAGTGATTAATGGGTTCATTGCCTCATGATGTACTGCGTACAGAGACAAACTCGCCAGGACTTTAGACTACTGCAGTTTTAAATAATTTGGAAATGAATCAGAGGCTTAATATGATATGATATGCTATGATATGATATGATATATGATATGATATGATATGGCATTTATAACGCGCCTATAGACAAGTGTTTCAAGGTGTGACGAGGCAAGGGAGGGGAACAAAGGGAGGACAGACAACGATCCTACTAGGCCAGGTGTCATTCAGATCACGCAAGTGCCTGGGAAGGGGGAAGGCACAGTGCAGTACATGGGAATAGATAATAACAATAAATAAGTAACGGCCAGCAAGTGGCAAGTGCAGGGTAAGTGCAGACATCAGGTGTCAAGGGCTGGTAGGGGGGCTGTAATGATACAGAAACAGTTCCCAAGTGCAGGGGTTGCCAGGCGGGCAGTGCAGGTGTGTGACGCTGGTGGGGGAGGGACCTGGGCCCAAGATCAGAGGGTGTCCAGGTGGCCAGTACAGTTCAGGTTACAGCCCGGAGGTCAGCAGAGCCGAAGAGGAGAAGAAGTTGAAGTAACAAGAAAGGTTTTGAGGTGCTTCCGGAACCGGAGATGGTTCTCCTCAAGTTTCAGAGAGGCAGGGAGGCTATTCCAGAGGGGGGCCCCAGCAGAAGAAAGAGATCTACCACCGACTTGTTGCTTGGAGAAGAGACTGACCCTGAGGGAGTTGGAGGTGGATGAGTGAAGAGCTTGAGAAGGAAGATATTTAGGAAGAGAGGGTTGAAGGTATTGAGGCCCCAAGGCCCAGAAGGCCTTATGGACAACGCAGAGGGTTTTGAACTTAATCCTCACCACCACAGAGAGCCAGTGCAGTAATTTCAGTCCTGGAGAGATACGATCCCTGGGCTTGAGGCCAAGAACAAGTCTCGCAGTCCCGTTTTGATTGAGTTGCAGAGGGCAGAGAGTAGAGGCAGGCAGGTTTATAAAGATGCTGTTGCAGTAGTTCAGCCTGGAGAGAACCAGAGCTCTGGAGACAGTGAGCTCCTGTGGGAAGGAGAGCAAAGGAAGAATACTTCTGAGGAGGTGCAGATGGTAGTTTGACTTCTTAGAGACATCAGTGATGTGAGGAGAGAAGGAGAGTGTGGAGTCGAAGATAACCCCAAGGTTTTTTGCCTCGCAGGTGGGAGCAAGAAGAGGGCCAAGAGAGGCTGGCCAGAGAGTAACAGGAAAGGAGGAGCAGGTGTGCCGATGAGGAGAATCTCAGTCTTTCTGGCATTAAGGCAGATATCATTGGTGGTACACCACTCCTGGATAGCAGACAGACAGTCAGAGAGGAGACAAGGAGAAGAGGTGGAAGAAGGGAGCCTGAAAATGAGATTAGTGTCATCCGCATAGCACTGAAAGTCAGAGCAGAGACCGGAAATGTGGTGGCCATGAAGTACCAGGTATTGGTTAAACAGCCAGGGGGAGATGCTAGACCCCTGGGGAACATCTCTGCAGTTAAGAATTGGGAAGCCAAGAATAACTGGGATATGGCTTAAGTGACGACTCACTCTTCTCTGCCATGCAAGATGCAACTTATTGCGAAGGATGCATAATAAAGGTATTCATTTGATGCATGAGATGATGGTAACAATGCTGATACGTAGAGAGGCAATTTTTAATACCCACCAATACCAAATGCATTGCACTCTCAAACACAAGAGCACATCCTCCCAGTACAATATGTATTGCTCCCAGTTCACATGCCTGACATTTCATATGGAATGATGGCCATTCTATGGCTGTGAAGGCTGTTATTTTTTAGTTTACTTATTTTATTTAATACTAGAACAATACAATTCAAAACTTCTAGAGATATAAATCAATACATTCATAATGCAAAAAAAATAACATCCTATAAACTATATAACACTGACGAAATGCATAAAGAATATGGCCAGCTTATCTACCTCTGCACTCTAAGTAATGTATTAACTTGTAAATACATTCATTTATAGTCAGACAACATAAATATTACATGTAAAATGTGAATAATGAGAATAGTTAGAATGTATATCATCATTCTAAAAAAAAGGCAGAGATAATTATAAAATATCATAAATAAGTTGTTCCTAAAGGCAACCTTTTTTTTCAGAATGAATCAAACTGGTGTAATATATGTGTCAATCTAGGAATTTTTTCAAAGAATTATAAGGTTAAATCTCAATGAACCATCATTTATTCTTTCAGTAAAACAAGACCATTTTTTTTAAACAAAGAACCGCAAAGACTTTAAAATAAACGCTGAGACAACCTTTGATTATAATGAAGAAACACAGTAATAGTTAAATAACTAAGTGTCACGTAGGTAAGACAAATACAAAGTTCAACCATCCATTTGAAAGTGGACATCAATGTTATTTTTTGATTAGATGCTTGTTCATAGAATAGGAATTGCCCCCAAACTAAAGTTGACTGTATTTAATGTGTACTCCACAGTAGGGACCTCCCTTGAGTAAATAGGGATAGTTATAACATAACATTATTATAATACGCAACACACAAGCACAGTCACATAACAGTGGGAAAACTGAAGCACATAAAGGAAGAGAAGGGATAGTTAAGTAAATTGCAACCCAACAGCACATGCCTTTATCCGAGGAAGACAACTAAATTGGTATTGATCAATATCTTTACACGAGACTTCTTCGGGAGCGTGTAGACGTATTGAAATAAGGCAGAAAATTGATAAATGCCTTTTCATTTCATATTTGGCAAGAAGTGCAGGTGTGTTGGTTATGTTTTCCAATCTTTGAATGATACAAATACTGTTACGTAAAGAAGAAAATGTACGACTAGACGTTATCTCTGTTGCAGTTTTTCCCTTGTCTTCACCCCATAATTTGCACTGTAAAAAACTGCAGAATCGCTGTCAGGCCTATTTGCTTTGTCTCACTGTTAAATGTATTTTACACACTTACTCTGCTTGTGCAGACTATTATCATGTCAGAATGTCAAGGGCTCTGAGAAACGGTTGTTTTTGCCCCTTGTCCCCAATCATCCTTGAGCACTTTGAAACACTTTCCTGTGTATAGGCGCTATACAAATAAACAATACAATACAGTATGTCAGGGAAAATGCCTAATACTACACAAATACCAAAAGGTGGCAGTAAGGCAACCAAAAAAGATTTACATTTATTAAATAATCACACAAAACATGATATCAAATCATACTACATACAAAATAGTTAAAACATATACATATACTTCTATCTTAGAGAGAATTATGATTAAGCTAGAAGTCCCACACCTTATCCCAGGGTTCTAATCTGTATTTGAAGACAGATAGAGGATTGATAGGGTTGAGAGGAGTCACTTTAGCACTTTATTACCACGTTAGGTGTTTGTCTATGTGTATTTTTAATATGTTTTTACAATGGTGCATGTAGTATGAATTGATATCATGTTGGTCTTGGATACAGAAATTATTTGTAAGTAATGAAACAATATGCCCCCTTAAAGATGCTTTGTACCAATTATTATTCACTGGGAATGTATCCTCATCTGTATTAATGTAAAACAAATGGTTGATGAAATGAATCAAACTCCCTATCTTGTAGTTAGAAATTGTTAAACATCCAACTGTTTGCATATGTCTTTACATCATCAAGACATAATAATAAATTCCATTCTAGAATCAACTACAGGACCAGATAAGGATTTAGAAATACATATATGGTCCTTACGAGAAACGGTGTTGTGAGGTGAAGAAGCTGGTATTTGCCATTGTGCTAGAGTTTATACAGCCTTCCTGGAGGGCCATACCCGGATGTAATGTTTGGCTGCCTGAGTTAACGGGTCAAGCAAAGTGAGGGACTTTAATGGGGACAGAGGGTCCTTACCGTCCCAGGTCAGTCCACCACCTAACAACTGCCATTAGAACCTCGTGACCTCATGAAAACATACTGGGCACAAATGGTGCTTTTTCTGATGGAAAACAGGTCATGCAGCATGCACAAAGCTGCCATGGAAATCTTGACAGGGGAGCTAGGAAGAACCCCGCTTTGACTTCCAAAGTGAGGGGAGTATGTCTTCTGGCTTACATTAGATATGCAGATGGTGGGATTTGGGAGGTGGAATGTAAGAGGGGGGGAAGGAGAGTGAGAAGTCAGAGCAGCCAGCATGCTACACAGAATGAAGGCTTGCAATGTGAGCTAAAGTCCCTGATCCTGGAAACCTTACCGGCTGCACCTCACGCCACAACTGTAAATGATGTTTGTGCTACATGGATGAGGTTTGAGTTGGTACTCAAGCTTAAAACAATAATGGTGCATGCAGTGATAGACTGCTACTGTGGTGAGAAATGATATTGCGACCAGGTGTGGGTTGGAACTAGGAAATGGATTGATTCAGGAATTAAGTGCATTAAAGATGGTGATATGCATGCACATATGGCATTTGAGAATATAAAGATGATGGAAGGGGAGATCACTTCATCACAAACCTGTTTTCTGTTTTGTATCTATTGTGTTGCTTGCAGCATTGATTAAATAAAAGTGGCTGCTGGTTAGGAAACCCCTCTTCAGACACTTTGTCTAGTGCACAAGTCACTTCAGGAACTAGCAACTGAATGCCTCTCTGATGTCTTCAAGGCTTACATGCAGGCCAGAGGCCCATGGTTGGCTAATCATTCATCTAGTCATGTGCGAGATGTGTGGGAATGAAGCATTCATTTTGACAGCAGCCACCACCTTCAGAACTCCAAATCTAGAAGAAGATTGCCGCACAGTCTGCCCTTAGTGAATTCTTCTCTGGGACACACGCAGTTGTGATAAATACCTGCCTGCTCTTGCTTGATGTCTGCTAGGCCTGGCTACGCACCAAACAATGCCTCATAGCATTCACACCAAAGCACCGAAAGGGGGAGGTACAGGATCAGCGGGTCCTCTGCAGCCTAACATCATGGCTTCGCATCCTCAGATCCCAACTTGCCCTCCCCTGCCCATCAATGTGCGGCGACGCAGGTGAAAATTAGTTTGGGTGCTAGAAAAAAACTCCTTAAAAAATACCAAAAAAATAAAATGAATCCTCCTTGAGTCACATTAACTAGTGCCAAGAGGCGATGTGCGTTGTTGTCAGCACTCTACACAGGATCACATGCATCATTTAATATCCCTCACCAGGTTATAGAAATACTTCACATAAACATGTAAATGTGCTTGCTGGTGTACACGATTAATGATTTTGGGGAGCTCTAAGGAACATCAAGTTTTCTGAAGGAATTAATGACTATGCAGTAGAGGCCAATAAAACGCACATTTTAAGCAGTGTTTTCCCCAGCTTTATTTGAAAGGTATGAATGTACTTGTTGTGGTCTCTCACTCAGTGAAACACAGAAGGTGGTTTCCCCTATTGCCTGGAAAACAAAAACATAACATTATCTAAGCTGCAGCCCCTGCCATGTAAAAAGTGCACCTGAACATCAGTGGCCGTTTTTACCATGTTTTCAGACCATTGTGGGTTGCGTCTGCCACAGCCATCGGCGCTCCAGTCCAGGACTCCGTTCCATGCTTTCCTTAAACTTTCATCTCTCTTCTCTGTCATCAACGGTGACACAGGTATTTGCTTTGGTCATACTTTCACTGAACGGCATGGCATGTTGTGAATAGGAGAGGCAGACAGAATGCCGGCATTCTTTCGACTGCTCGCTAAATCCCTTGTTTACTGCAAGGCCTGAGAACTGCCAGCTCACCTGAGGACTTGACAGCCCTGATGCTGAAGCAAAGCCGTGACCGTGCTTTCCACTTGGCTTCTTCCTTGGGGTTGTGTTGAGTTCAGCTTGATCTTCAAAGACGTCTTTACCACCTTTTAAACCGCCTCGCGTTCTTGCACTTGACACGGATAATCTATGCAATTGCAAGGAGCACTTCTGTCTGAAAGGCTGGTGAAAAACCTAACACTTATAATAACTGAGCGGTGAAAGGACTGCGGTGAGAGTGGAATGCATTTAAATCCACATCATTTTGGCTGCCTAAAATGGCTAAAATGCAACGTGTGCAGCATTGCTGACGATGCATTATCAAAATTAGAACATCAATCTAAAGTCGAGTAGGATTCTGAACAAAGTGAAATGTGTTTGCACCTCAAAAGTGAAGGCACACACAGAGATCCTTATTCAAAAAGAGTTAAAGAGCGTGACTCAAACTATTCCGGTAGCCCTGTTACAAGCCCCATCTTGCTTATTTATCATCACATAATAAGAAGGGTGAGGTAATGCTGCCTTCTTGGAAAAAAACATTATTTACTCGACAGACCAATACATTGAATGCATGGAATCACTTTTTGATTTCACTTTGCCTTCCTAAGCGAGGAAGATTCTGGCAAGACCTGTTCCCATTGCTCTCTCTCTCATCAGCAGGGAATGAAGCTACACCTCCATGTGTAGGCTGCTTGTGCTTAGGGGGCAGGGTCTAGCACTTTCAGATGAACTGCTCCAATTGGTGGCAGGTCCAATGTCGATTTGCATATGATACGGATGACCTTTCCTTAATGACGTTCCCGCTTTGCTTTTAGAAAGTGCCCCAGTGTAAGAAGACAATGCTTTGATCTGGAATCGCATATTGTTACGATGGGCCTCATCATGAGTTGGGCGGGATCCCAGCAGTAAATCTGACCGGGATACCGCCCAACACAATGACCGTTATCGCAACTTGGTCTGACACTATTAGCGCATGATCCCAAGTTGCAGTGCATCAGTAAGTTCCCATTTATTATGGGTTCATTGGACCCAATCGGGCATTTTCAGCTCAATTACCGCAGGGGTAATTGATGTATCATGAGCCAGTGATGACAGGGAGCAGGAACCAGGCTGACTCAGGTAAGTGTAAAAGGAAACAGGCTTTATTCTTCTTGGTTACATAGCATAGTCATAAGAAGTAGGAGAGTAGGTGAAAAGCCTCTGCCCTGGTTCCCAGTCCATCTCCCAGTCCCAACCGTCACTCTCTAGAATCCTCAGGCTGCCCACACTCCAAGCTCCACTTAAACATTCTAGGAGGCCCTTTCACACACTCAGCCATTCATCACAGTCATACCATGATACCACACATCCCCCTCCTTAACAAACAAACAGAAATCAGAATACCCTCACCATCATGTTAGGATCACAATTAAAACAAACCAAACACCTTCTACCCTGGCCTGCCACACCAGGGTCTCAGTGCTGCCACCACCGAGCGCATACCTTGCCACATGGACAATCAAAACTAAACTACCATCATAAACCTTCCTAACCTACCACCTTCTGCCAGAACTGCCACTCCTGGCCTCAAGCCTGCCACACATGAGCACTAACCCTGTCTCAACGAGACCAACATACCTTCCAACATATAGTGTAGCCAAAACGTACACAATTGGCCTGAACAAAATCCTAACATGCCAGCAACAACAAAACCAACAGTATCCAAAACAAACACACATCAGCACCCATCCCTTCTCCCCTAAAGAAAACATAGAAAAGGATGAATATAAAAGCAAAGAGACTAACTGGACAAAGAACACATAAACCACAACACAACCACAAAAGACGTGGTGCGTAAAATGTGCACAGTCACTACCATGCAAAACGAAACTTCCGTCCAAGCACCAACAAAATGTAAAATTGTGGCACCTGCTAAAGGTTTCCGCTACAAAAAAAAACACAGAAACCCAGTGCAAGCACAACAAGGTGGAAAAATGTAGTGCTTCTCCGACGTTGAAATTGTTAGATAATAGTACAATAATAAATTCATTGGGCCTCATTACGACCCTGGCGGAAATCGCGGTGCTAAATGCACCGCGGAGCACGGCGGAAAGCTGCCGATAGCGCCATGGAGGTTGGCGGATTTTCCGCCCCATGCCGACCTTGGCGGGGCGGTAAATCCCCATTCCCCATTTTACCCTTCCCCATTCCCATTTTTGCCCCATAGGGTATAATGGGAGTGGGGAAGGCGTTAATTACGCCACCGTAAAATACGGTGGCGTAATTAACATCAAGGTCCCGTAGCGCCATGGATTTCTCCGCCCGGAAAAACCAGGCGGAAAACGTTCCATGGCGCTACGGGAACTCGTAGTAGGGCGGACGGGTCCGCCGCGAATAACGCTGGCGTAAACCCACTCCGCCAGGGTCGTAATGAGGCCCATTGTCTCCCCATTGACAATTTAAACTTATCTCAACTGTCTGTGTGGTAAACTCGCAGTAACTTCAACCTAACTAGGCATAAAAAGAATAAACATCTCTCATGAACTGCACTTCCTGACACCACAGACATTAGGAGTCCAAAAAATCACTCCGAACCTTGACACCATAACATTCTACAAGAGACTAGTAAACAAGAACACTAAACAATTTAGTGTAGAGCCTACTCCTATAACTTCACGCATACCACCTACGCCTCAATGTCTCCTACTATAGTGTCCTACTATAGGATGCTTATATATAAAGATCCTCCCCGAATAGGATGCTTCTATCTAAAGATCCTTCCCGAACACAAATCACATATTTATGTTTAACTTCCAAACATCGATCTTCCTAGGGTCTCCATAAGGCATCACACCTGGCCAGCATGTGATCCTCACCCTCAACTACATGCGTGCTACCTCTCACACGCCTACTCCTCCCAACGTACGTACTCACGATTGCACACACCCATTGCAATTACATTCACTTCAAACGTGCTACTTCACACACGCACCCAACATACACATGTATGTCACACATACCTACAGTTGCATGCTCCAAATGCACACTCATCTCCAAATGCATTCTACCAATGCAACGTTATCCGCATGTAAATTCACTAAAATTGCATTAGACATTACATATGCACTCAATATTTGCCCATTAAACACCTCCTGAAAAGGGATGATAGACACTAACAGACATGGTGTTGATCAGGCACCATTCTGGAAGTGTGTCATCTCAGACATGAAATTTCTTTTCGTAACAATCCCTTATTTGTGTAATCATCAAAAAAATACCTTTTTTTCTGTAATTGCATAAAAACTTCTGTGGACATTAACATCTTTAAAGCAAATCAAAGCATAATTGTCTTGCTAAAACTTCATTTAAAACCTCAATTTAGAAATCTACTTCCAACCCATTTCAAACCTGCGCATATTAATCAACATTCCCATATATATGCCGTACAGGATGAATAGAAAAACGTTGTGCATGCATTTTCAAAATATACTATCTGTATTTTGACCTTCCCCTTCAATGACATACTGTACTTCACAACTCGCCATTTCAATTGCAAGCATTCACACGACAACACCGCTTCAACACATTATAATTCATAATGCAAAACAACATTTCCCGAAACCACATACATTATTTTTCCCCTAAATTTGGTTATACACTACAACCTCGTTTAGCATCATTCTAGTTCATATATATATTTTTTTTTAACAGCACACCGTAGTGCAATAATGCGCATTTAGCTGCCATGTAACAGTACCTCCAAATAATAATAACATTTTTTTTTTTTCAGCACGGACGAATATTAAAATCCTTCCGGAGCTCCAGCTCTCGCCCAATTCATACTACACCGTCATGGTTTATAATCCTACAGCTTGTCAAAGGTTCTTGTGCTGCAACATCTAAGACGTTGCCGTATGATCCGAAGCTTCCTCATCTCTGCCTCCAGCAAAGCGTTATATTCCGACCAAAGAAGCAACTTTAAACGTTTCTGCACACGTCCGACTGACGTGCAGAAGGCCTTTTGCCATCCTGATTCCTTCCGACTTCCTCGGCTTCATAGTTCCTGAAAGGGAACGTCATCACGCACTAAGCATTGTGAGGGCCTTTCTTCTAATGTTTCTCACCGAACTCTGAGACGGGGAAACATGGTGCCGGGTCTTTTTCCTTGCATTCCAGCCAACGGTCACGCTGGAACGCAAACAAGGGAGGGCCTGCTGGGCGCGTGCACCACCCACAGCCCTCATGGACCCTCAAATGGCCCATACGCTTCTGGCGCCGCGCACTTCTCCCCACTGCACCTCCTGTGCTGCATACACACGGATGGGCTGGGCCACAAAATATGCCCGGGACGATTCCTTGACTTCCCCGCAGCAGCCTCATGCTCCCTGCATACGGCCCTCGCTGGCAACATAAAATGCCTGCATTTCTCCACTGCAGCAACACGCTCTCTGGCTATTGCTGCTAGCCGTCCTCCCGTTCGCCTGTCGGCATCACAGCTTCTTCTGGTTGCCTGCCAGGATGTCAATGCCATAGTTACTTATGCCGTGCAGGACTTTCTACGCTTCACAAAGCGGCGCACACCAACGATTTCCAACGCTGATTAACTCCTTAAGTACACTAATGCAAGCATAGTGTACGCTTCTCCAGGCTGCCTGCAAGGATGCTCAGCTCCATCACATGTATCCTCCAGGACTTCCCTCCTGGGCCATACCGACCCCATTCAGCATGGACTTCTCCAGTAACCACATGCTCCAGCCTCCACTTTATTTTCTGTTCTTCACCTGGAGCAACATTACCTCTGAGGCTTCACTTCTCCATCACTTTTGATCTCCATCTTCATTTCAGACTCCCACCTTCCTTCAGGTTCATAGATCCTCGTCGCCAAATGATGTATCCTGAGCCAGTGATGACAGGGAGCAGGAACCAGGCTGACTCAGGTATGTGTAAAAGGAAACAGGCTTTATTATTCTTGGTTACATAGCATAGTCATAAGAAGTAGGAGAGTAGGTGAAAAGCCTCTGCCCTGGTTCCCAGTCCATCTCCCAGTCCCAACCGTCACTCTCTAGAATCCTCAGGCCGCCCACACTCCAAGCTCCACTTAAACATTCTAGGAGGCCCTTTCACACACTCAGCCATTCATCACAGTCATACCAGGATACCACAGTATTACCGCTGCAGTAATTGCACCAAATATAGGCAGAGTCCACGGATTTACCCCCATCTCAGAGCTGGAGGTGAATCCCCAAATTTCCGCCCAATTTATAGTTGGGTGGAGCGGTAATGCGGCTGTAATAGCATTACCGCCATGTTTTTACCACTGTGCCCAACTTATGATGAGACCCAAAGTCCTCATAGTGTGTGCAGCTGATATGCAAATGAGAAACAAGCGATGTTGTTCAATGCAGCTGATTTCCTCTCAGACACAATCATTTTGATCGTATCAGGCACACAGTTTACCCTAAAAGGTCAAATACATAGCAGATTACATAAACAGTATAGCTCTGAAACTGTTGGGAATTGTCACGTGAAAAACCTGATAGTTCGGTGCTAACTCCCCTTCTGCTCTGCTGCTCCCCCCACCACCATGTGCACACTCCGGTGAATCCACCATTGTCCGCTTGCCGTCGATGGACTTTCCAACATGGCCGCCCCTTGCGGCAACCTTGATCAGCTGTTTCTTTCCTCCCGGCCTGCAGAGAAGGCCAGCCTCCACAACATCAGCAGATGGCGAACCAGAACCGGCAGGTGACCGGCAGCCCCTCAAAGGGCTTCCTTTAAGGGCCATGGATCCCCCTGTCTAGCCTTGTCCGGGTTGGGAGGCCTCAATGGCCCCCTAATAATTCTGTACTGGACCTGGAAGCCTTCAATTGCTCCGAGGCATATCTAGGCATTTATATCGCCTCAGTGCTGCACAAGGTAAGAGCGACACGTGTGTTATCCCTCTCTACTCCATCCACTTGCATTCTATCATGCCCTGCACCCCGCCACTGGATCCCAGTACTTCATTTCACTGCAATTCAAGTCAGTACCTCGCTGAGCCGATGCTCCAGTGGTCGCAGACCAACACTTGTCTCTATTCCATCATAATGCAATTCGAATGTTGGTGTTTTTTACTTCTCTGCACCTTCCTCGTGCACTCAGTCTGTGTGATCTTGGACATTCGAATGTTGGTGTATTTACTTCTCTGCATGCACCTTCCTCGCGCACTCAGTCTGTGTGATCTTGGACATTCGAATGTTGGTGTATTTACTTCTCTGCACCCTCCTCATGCACTGCATCGGTGGGGTCTTGGACATTCGAATTTTGGTGTGTTTTACTTCTTTGAACTCTGCATCTATTTGCCTTTATTCACCTTGCTACTTTCTCTATAACACTATCCTGTCCGTCCCTTCCCCCTCGCCTCCCTCCTCCCCTCTCTCCTCTCTTTATGTCACAGCACTTGCACTTTCTGAAATGCCTTCAGGTCTAGTATGACCGTTCACTATCAGAAATGTTGTCAGGTGCGTACGTTAGACTTATTGTTCTGTTTGTCTATTCCCTACCCTCCCCCCTCTGCGTTCTGTGTGTTGAGAGTTACATTATTGAAACCACTGTCCATTGTATTATGTTGTACCTCTATATGCATATAACTTGCCCATTCCGAATGCTCCAATGCCTTTAAAAAATATGAATTACCTTTAACTCTTAACTTCTCACCTCTCTGCGTTGAAGTGCTTTGAAACGCTTGTTCTATAAACTGTGAGTGACATGTTGGTAATGTGACCCAATGTGACCAGAGGAGGAGGTGCTTTAATAAAAGTTAGTTATTTCCCACTGCCTGAGTGTGTAGTACCTTCCTGTTGCTGCGCGTCGGGGCGCTGCGCACAGGATTTAGTGGAAGACCCTTGGGCCAATGCGACAACTTGGCTCGAGGGGTAGTGTACCCCCAAGCGCTGCAACGCCCCGTGTATCACACCCCTGGCCTGAGAGGGCCAGGGAAGTGCAGGCAGGTGGAGTGGAGTACTGTGCCTGCTGCCGGAGGCCTGCGAGTGCCTGCGCGCTCACGGTGTGGTGGGAGATTGAAGCAAGGCCATGTGTACGGGCGTACAGCGGCAGCGCTCTGCAGTGTGCAAGCAGACTCCGGTGCGCATGCTGAAGACACGCCATCACCAAGAGTTTTCCCTTCCCCATCCGGTGGGGGGCCACTGGGATGTTGCCTCATAGGTAGTCAGTGGGCCCGGAAGAGGGCACTGACAGGAACTACTGAGAGGCCATGCTGCCCATGGTTTTCACAAGCATCTGGCACCCTCTCAATGTAAAAAATATTATTTTTACAAATGAACATTAAAAAGAAATAAAGGAAGCAGTCGTGTTTTGAAGGGGGACAGCTGACCTTCATTGACAGAGGTGAGGCCCTGCAGTCAAACACACACGTAACACCCCACTGGTATGAACATTTCCCCCGTGAGAGACCCACTGACACTGCACATCTTCTTCTCAAATCTAGACCACACTAAGGGTGGGGCACCCTGGAGACGTGGAGCATTTAGCCAACACTCAGGACTCACCTGGCAAATTTGTACAAGAGTGCCCTGACGGCAGAGCAGAATGGAGGGCCAGAACCAGGCGCAGGCAGACCCCGGGGCGGGGGCACCAGGAGGTGTAGCACAGCAACTAGCGCGATAAGTAGCGAACTCATTCCCCATGCCAACGCAGATCCCTTTTGACATGTCTGATACGTCAAATGAAGGGCCTAGATGGGCTAGATGAATCAGAAAATTTTAATTTGATGTATACTTAGACACGCTGGGTCTCCAAGATGACAAATGAATGAAAGGGCTCCTCATGTTTACTGCAGGCCCTGAAGTGAGGGACATCATTTTTGAGCTACCTGAAGACGTGGACTATTCATATCCAGAGCTCACGCGCATCCCTAATGAACACTTCACCATACACACAAATGTTAACTACGAGCGTCATATCTTCCACACGACCATGCAGATGGAGAGTGAATCCATGAACAAATTCGTAACAAGATTAAGATCCAAAGTCTGGAAGTGTGATTTCCATCACTATTGAAATGAACAGGCAATCCACTCGCAGATCATTGCAGGTGCCTCTCTGTATCATTAAAAAAGAAATTGTTAGAAAAAACACACACTCCGATAGAACTACTGGTACTGGAAAGAACTACCATAGGTGTGGAGCACCAGGTATTGACACAAATTGAGCAAGTTGCAGATAACTCCCCGTGTGAATACAAAAGAGGAAATGCTGCACAAGATCACCTCCCACACCACACCATTGAGCGAGGAGAAGTAACACAAAAAACAATGTTTTCATTGTGGGTGTGAGTTCCTCCATGAGGGTTCATGTCCAGCCCTGGCACATGAGTGCACAGCGTGTGGGGGCTAGGAGCATTTCAGGGTGATGTGCAGGGCACACAAATGATGAGGGACATACTGTAAGGACTACAGATGATATTGCAACAAATCGTCTATTCGCCATGCCAGAGAGGAGATGCACAAGCACTCAGACAAGAAACATACATCTTGGGAGTTGTGCAGTCTCTCGTCCATGCACTCTCGCTCCCCCAAGGCAAGCAAGACAAGAAAGAAGCGTATACACCACCTACGGACATCGACTTCATCTGCAAGAGAATCTGAAACACTATCAAGTTCAGAAAGGCGTAAAGGTTACCAATATGCCCTGGGCAACGCAACGACAATTGCTCACAGTCACCCATTGCCGTTGGAAATACTGGGAAGGTCATATGACTTCCTCACAGACTCAGTCGCAACCGTGAATGTAATGCTGAGGACATGTTTATGAAACTGAAGAGGTCAACCTGCCTGAATGTAGAGATCTATGCCTACGGTGCAAAGGAGCCATTGACATGTAATGGAAGGTTCACCATCATTTGTCATTATAAGGACAACTCTTATTGCATCATGAACCACATCATTGAGGTGGAAGCCACCAGTGTATGCATCCTAAGCTTCAGGTCAGCCATTCAGATGGGGTTATTCGAACGCATCATTGCCAACAAATACGTCGCCCCCACAGCCAGAAAAGAGGCAACCTTCCCATTGCTGTTCAAGTGGATAGGCAAGCTCAAAGGACGACAGATAAAGCTATATATTGACTCATCCATCAAACCAGCAATGCAACACTGCAGTGGCATACCTCTCAACATCCAGCCCCAGGTCGAAAAGGAGTTTGAAAATGCTCATAAGAGATGACATCATCGAACCCGCTTCTGGCCCCACCCCATGGATTTCACCAGTGGTCACAGCAACCAAGAAAGGTCCAGCCAGACACATCAGATTGTGTATTGACATGAGGATGCAGAACTAGGCCATTCTAAGGTAGCGCCATCAAACACAGTGTATCACGGACATGATGCATTTGCTTAACAGATCAGCTGCCTTATACCAGCTAGATGTAATGAAAGGATATCACCAAATTGAGATAAGCGAAGAATTTCACTACATCCTGACATTCCCCACTCATTTGGGCTTGTTTCGCTATCATTTCGTAATCTCATCAGGCGCGGAAATGTTCCAGGAAGAAACACAGAGGATGATTTGCCACGTCCTGAACTCTATAAACGACAGCAATTACATACATATTTTTGGGAAATCACAGGAAGATCATGATGCCACTGTTCTGAGTGTATACAGGGTGCTGGGGGATGCCCACTTAACTTTGAATAGAGACAAATGCGAATTTAAAAGGTCCACCTTGAAATTATTTGGCCACGTCTTTTCAGCCAAAGGGATAAATCTGGATCCAGACAATATCAGAGTGCTCACAGAGGCCCCTTGTCCAACAAATTTGGCTCAAGTGTGCTTGTTCCTTCACCTTGCAAGTTACTGCATACAATGCCACCCCGAGTTTGCGTATGTTAGCACTTTTCTGTGTCTACCAACGAAGAAAGACCAGCCGTTCTCCTGGGGTATAGCATGCCAGACCGTGTTTGACTGCATCCGGTGAGACATTGCGAAGGCTGTGTGCACATCATATTTTGACCCAAATCTGAATATGGAACTGACTGTCGATGCCAGCCCCGTGGAACTTGGCACCATCCTTGCTCAGCACTCTGTCAGTGATCACATGCCACAGAGGATTCTCTCTTATGCCAGCAAGAGCTTGACCAAAGCTGAGCAATGCTATTCTCAGGGTGAGCTGAAAACGAGTCTCGCCTTTGTGTTGGCATGCAAGCATTTTCATTTGTTTCTCTATGGAAAACCCTTTACCATCATAACTGACCATCAGGCTTTGGTTGGCATATATAGGAAACCATCAACGCAGATGCCACCTCACATCGTTCAGTGGGGTCTACGGTTGCAGGAGTACAGATTCAACATTATTCACAAGCCCAGAAAGGAGGTTAACCCTGTGGATTTCCTGTTGCCTCATCCGAGACAGGTGCAGAGGCAGGCAAGTGACTGTGCTGAGGGTTACATCAACTATATTGTTGTGAGAGACACCCGATGGCGAGACGCGGTATCCCCCATTTCCCAATACCCCATCCAAACCTATTTTCTACGATATTTCAACTTCCCAAATCCCACCCCTTTCCTTCAAAAACACTGAGCCTGGGAAGAGAAGGACTAAGGGTGAAAGGATTACCACCCATGCAAAACACTGGACATGTCCCTCTAATGAGATCAGGCGGGGTCAGGCACTTGACTTTAATCACGCACACCTAATACCTATTAATTCTTCCCAAATGGTGAAAAGGTAGAACACTGAGACACATTTTGAGCAAGGCTTTGCACGAGAAGGAACAATTCCTCCAGGGTGCAGGTGGAATCAGGTGAAGGAGAGCGACAAACCTAGGAGTTGAACCGAAGGGGCTGCAAGCCAGAGACTACCCCCACCCCCAGCGAGAGATCGTTATTTCAGAAAGGCTGTGAGGATTGCGCACGACAGCCCAACTGGAAGGGAGAAAGAGTCTTCAGAGTGCTACAAGTTTACCAGCCACCCTCATGGGTGAACGGCAGAGATGGAGAGGTGCAGAAGCGGCAGTGGTAACAACCTTGTATCATACAGCGAAGGGGCGAAAGACAGAAAGCAACTTAACACGACCAGTGAGTTGAAAGGAAGCAAAGTAAGCCTGGTCTGTGTTTACTTGAAATGCTGGTGTCAGTATCCGAGGGATGAAGGTTACGTTAGCACCTATAAGCTGCGAGAGAAAATTAATCCATTGTTAAGATCTGTGATTATGAAATACAAACTAGCAGAGTGGTCCGACGGAGTGAGATCGCCCAATCAAAAGTCTTTGTAAAATGTTTTAAAGCTGCAGAGGCAGCAGGAAGTGGGAGAGAAAGTAACCACAAAAAAACATGAAAGAAAGGTTTGAAAGACTTGATCTGGGAGCAAATGATACGAAAGCAAGTCATACGTAGCAAGTACATTTTTCAAGAGCTTTGAAACACATTGTGTATAGGCGCTATATAAATGAACGATCATAAGAGACAGTGGAACTGAAAGAAAATATGTCAAGTGAAAGTAAAGAAAGAAAGGAGGTTTGAAGTGGTCATGTGGAGGTGAGAGCAAAAATCCTCCCAGTTTTGACTGTCTTCGACAGTTAAGTCAAAACACGAAAGGTGGCTTGAACAGGATGGAGGGAAGCCCATGTGTGGAATGTGAAGAAAGCTTGTGGAAGGAAACCACACCAAGGAGAATAGGTTTAAGCCTCATAGAGGGGAACCTATAGTGAACTGCGACCAAATACAATACTTAGAAACTTTTGGTTGAAACTGTGAATCTTGAAGGTTGACCTGGACTTGAGGGATGGGAACCTAAGAGGTTAAACCTGTGAACTTGTGACTCAGACTTGAATGACCAAGAAGGCTCTGGAGGGCAGAGCAAGCCACCTAACTGTGTTCGCAAGCCAAAGTGTGTTCATCCATCAAGTTTACCATCTATCCTTGTGCTAAATAACATCAGGACGAGAAGTAATACTGATTTATATTGCCATTATGACATTTCATTTCACCACTGATTTTTCCTTTTTTAGTTACATATGCCTATGTCACATTAGTTTGTATTAGAGTGAGAGCAGGCACCAGGTTTGTGTGAGTATAGTCATTTATTGTTTGACTATGTGGGATGTTTTTACCCATGCATCCAAGCCCTACCATAAAACTGTGTAGTACTGGCATGGAAAACATCATGATGGCCAGAACTCCCCAGAGAGTGCACAGGGAAAACATGAAGAATAGGCTGCCACCCATTTTTGCCCATGTTGTGAGCACAGGAGGGCACTGCCTAAAACCACCATTGGGCTACACACACAGTAGCCTGAAACCATTGGGAATGGCAATGCTGATTGCCAAAAAGCAACTCAGAACTGTGGGGAATTCATTTTCTTAATCCACAAAAAATGGTTGCAATACCGGTACTCACCACTATCAGAAAGCCGGCGTTTTAAAACCACCAGACTTTTGTGTAAAACTGAACAGAGGAACCCAAACCAGACCAAGGAAAGATTTGCTAAGAGGTGGATACAATGTAAAACTATATTCTGAAATGACTTGAAGGAAGTAATTATTTAATGTACAGGTAAAAATTGTAAGTTTGATTTAAACTGGGAACTAAAGTGACATTTAGCTGAATTCTGCCTGACAACTGCCCCCGACAGGAGAAACCTGCTCAGAAATTCTTCCCAGGCCTAGCTGCATCCTGCTTCCCCACCAAGAGGAGTTGACACCTCTCTGATTAGATTAGGGGAGGGGCACCGCAGGAGGTTGAACAAAGCCTTGTCCTGGACTCAGGCAAATGTTATATTGGGGGGGCCGTAAAGTGGCTTCCTCTTGGGAGAAGTGGGAGGAGAAGTGCCTCTGGGAGCCACCCGAGCTGGAGGCGGGGGCAGACAGAAGCTTCCCCCATGTGCTTTGGAACCTAAACCACACCCATCTGGGCAAGAGCATAATTTTAAAAAAAGATGGATAAATCATAGTACGGACTTGTCAGAATTATATAAGTAATATCATTATTCTTGTGATTTTTCTGTGCATCTTTTAAGAGGTGTTAGGACCCTGCGGTGTATGCTGGGGGGTTGCTAGCGGAAAATAGGGTCTTACTCCAAATGTCTGCATGTTAAAAATCTGACACTTCATCAATTAATGTCCATAATCCTTGCGCACATGTGTGTAATTTTTGGTAAATGTCTGATATTGGTAAACCAGTCAAAAAGCGCAAAATGTTGTCATTTTTTAATGCAAGCCCCCAGGAAGATCAGAGGCGGACAAGCATGGAGCATAAGGAATATATATTGTGTACTTGTAATTTCAACAAATTGTGTATCTGGGAAATATGTATTTGAATCAAATATAGATTTGTGGGCAAATTGACCAGGGGAGGATCCTCTGACCCTTAAACAGACCTCATCACTCTGACTCACATTTCCTTCCCCCAATCATGGGAGAGGGGAGAATTGGGCCAATGACAAGTAGAGAGGGGCAGGCTCAGTTATGCCACGCACACACCCACTTCCAAAACACATAAAAAGAGACTGCTGGGACAGGTAGAAGATTCAATTCCATTTTCTGCGGGACGCTCTGCCGGGAGACTCCAGACTTCACATCCATCAATCTCCTAAGACCAGAACTTTACTTCAGAACTTAAAGCAAGGGCCTAAACCCACAAACTGAGAACTCTTCTCAGCAGGCCTCAGCATCCTTAAAATCATTTGTAAACTATTCCACAGCCGGGCGAGCTGTCTGAATTCTTTTGCCAAGAACTTTTGCCAGTACCCAGAAAGCAGTGTTACATCCAGAATCCACTTGATCCGGACCGGAAAGCAGAGCAGTATCCAGAACCAGAGGCCGCTGTATCCAGAGAGGCTAGACCAGCAGAGCAGAGCTGACCCAGACCGCTGTGAGCAGAACCAGAGATTCGGATCGCTGTGAGCAGAACCGGTGCCTGATTGACCCGCCGAGCAGACAGAACTGCCGCTGGACGTGTTGACCAGATCCGTGACGAGGCCTAGTTCAAATTTATATTGTGAGTACCTAGCAGAACTGTGCAGAACCAATCTCTTAGTTAAAATAATCTAATTCAAGCTATTTTAACCTAAGTAGAACTGCCTCCTAGAAATCGTGTCATCTGTCATTTTTAAAGTTGCACAACTGTCACCTGTCAATTCTGCAGCTGCAAGCTGTCACCTGTCATTTTGAGTTTTACTTTAAATCCGAAAATCTACCTTTATTAAATCGTCTGTATCTCTGGAACCGTTTGGGCTAGGAACGAAATTTAACTTTAAAAGTGTGATTCTAGGCTTTCCAATGAACCTAGAACCGACTTCCTACTCCCTATACTTTTTCTGCAATCGCGATTTACGCACTTGCGAAATTTACCTCGATTTGCGATTTGGCTCAATTTCTCCACTTGTCAAAATAGCAGCTCCATTCTTTCCTTTGTTAAAATCCGTTTGCAACCTGGTAATAACTCATAGAGCATTGCTAAAGTGAGCCTGAACTAATACCAACAAGCATCTCTCACTCACCCTGAATCTCTAGAGGGAATTAAAATCAGTTAGCACATTTTCCCATCCATTGCCATCACATTTAAAAGCATTTTGGGCCTGTGTTTCAAACTTCTACCTGTTTCTTCTAAGCTTGCTGGGGGGGAACTGAGTTCCGTATTGTATTTGATTGTATTCCTGAAGACTGTGTGTGTTACTTCCATCTCCTTGCATTGCATATAGGGGGGGTGAATTGCCACCAAGGGAAAAGTGAACATATTATCTCTTGTGAAACCATATCAGTTTATTTTCTGTACTGCATTTATTCCACCTTGCATTTCCTTGAAACCATAAAGCATTTCAGCTACCTCATCCTCTATACTACTTCTAAGTAACCAAATCAGTGTACCCCTGTAACATTATCCATTGTTGATCACGGTCATATTCTGAAGTGTGATATCAGTTATCAATTTATTTATAAAGTGTGATAGATATATATTGTTGAATTGTCCAAATAAACCTTTTAAATTTGCAAAACAAACCTACTTCTTGGCTCAGTGGGGTCAGGGGGATTCTAAGAGGGGGGTGTCATACAAGGGTTGTCATCCAGAGTACTGAACTGGACATAAAAATACATCAATAAGGGTTTTCCTCAGCATCCCAGACTAGGCATTGACTTAGCTGTAGTGTTGATTGAATATCGCTTACAACTGAGACTGACTAGGACTGTTTCTTTATTATTTGATGGTCAAGATTACTCTTATCCTAGTTATTGAGCCAGACAGGAGTTTCTTCAACCCCCTTGAATTTAACAATAAAGGTTTTAAAACGTACAACACTTGTGTCAGTGTATACTTGTGAGACCATGCTTCCCTTACACCACCCACCCATGATTACGCTGGAAGAACTCTCACGACTGACACAAGAAGATCCTACCCTGTCATTGATATCCTTGTGCCTCAAGAATGGGCGGTGGCCTACAGCAGCCTATAACATGTCCTTAAATCCATCCATAGATCCCCTCCTCTGGTGCACGCTGTCTCGAGTGCGGCATGAGCTATACCTGGATCCATCTGACATCTTGTTAAACGGTAACAGAATCATACTACCACCCCTGCTGTATCAGAAGGCCATCGACATGGCACACGAAGAGCACTTGGGGATTGTGTCCATCAAAAGACTGCTCAGTCAAAAGGTTTGTGGGCATGGATGGCCTGATCGAAAATAAACTCAAATCATGCCACATGTGCATCAGCCTGCAACCTCACACGTTCCCGGAACTGTTGCACATGACGCAGCTACCAGACAATGTATTGGAGGAAGTGGCAATTGACTTCTTCAGCCCTCTTCATTCGGGCACTTATGTTCTGGTCATGCTTGATGGGCACTCCCGGGACCCGAACGTGCAACTGCTGCAATCTACTGCCACCACAGCAATTATAACATCTTCTCCATATATGGCTTCCCAAAGACAATGAAGTCGGACAATGGTCCCCTGTTTACAGGAAAGAACTTCAAAGAGTTTGCTCCGTACATGGGATTCATCCATCGAAGAATCACGCCACTCTGGAAGTAGGCCAATGGAGCAGTAGAACGCTTTATGGCTAATCTGAAATGGCTGCTGCGCATCACAGACATCACTTGCAGGCCACCGGAGCAGACTATCTATCAACTTATATGGGATTAAAGAAACATGCCCCATAGCTCTATGGTAGTGTGTCCGCAGAGCTAATGTTTGGCCGCACTGTACACACATGTTTGCCCCACACCCCGTTCCCAAAAGGCCCAGATGACAGTGATGCTGAGGTAAGAGAGAGGGAGATGCTGAGGCAAAAAGGAAAATGAAGGAGTATGAGGATCGATGCTGCAGAGCCCGTTGATGGGACCTGTGTGTAGGAGAAAGTGTCCTTGAAAGACATCCATGGACGCATAAAGGTGCACCACCCTTTGACCAGCACCCTTTCACAGTGATACAGAAAAAGGCATCTATGATAACTGCAGAAGAAACGCATCCTTTTTCAGACAGAGAGGACACTTGCACCCTGATTCATGGAATTATTTGCGCATAAAACGCACATTTGGGCGCCATTCTTCCGGAAAATCCCCATACCTCAAACAGGGATTTTCGGGCAGAAAGGTGCGCAAATGTGCGTTTTACGCGCAAATAATTCCATGAATCAGGCTGTTGGTCAACAAGGGAGAGTGAAGTGTTGGGTTATTTGCCGTGATGAACAAGAGTCAGCAGATGAAAGACCTGTAAACCAAACTGACCCTGAGAACGAGATGATGCCAGTAGCCAAAGGGTGACCAAAGGGCGACCACATAGAGTCATACGGCATCCCCAGAGGTGAACTGAAGAAATGGGTTGAGACTTTGTTTCCTTTGGGGGGAGGTTGTGGTGTTCTGGACATTCACCTAGCACGTGAGTGACATGTGACCCAATGTGACGAGAGGAGGAGGTGCTTTAAAAAAAGTTAATTATCCCCGCCAGCCTGTGTGCGTAGTACCTTCCTGTTGCTAGGCGTTTTGGTGCTGCGCACGGGTTTGAGCTGAAGGCCCTTAGGCTGATGCTACACTAACACTATTCATATGAGTTGCAGGCAGGGTAACCGTAAACATAACTCTCTAACCCATATAAAATCATACATGAGGGTGAGGATGCTATTATTAATGGTGTATGTGGTGAAGTTGCAGATGTAACCAGCATACCTTAAGTAGACTAACCAGCGACCTGAAGGGCAGGACCTGCACTCCATTTTCACCAGGGCTCAATCTGTGACATTAAATGACTGATTAATGGAAATGTTAGCGTGGTGCAAATGGACTTTGCACTGCCAATAAACTCCCTGATTCACAGAGCGGTGCAAAGTGTAGTTTTGCAGTGCACAGTGACTTTGCACCACTTTTGCACCAGTGCTACAAAAATATACTTTGCACCAGTCTGTGAATCAGGTGCTTGGTGGCAGCGCAAAGTCACCTTGCACCGTTCTATACATGCCATGGATCAGGCCCTTAATGCTCTTGATTGGATTAGTATGGAGTGGGAAACTGCCCTGTTAACATTGAATATTGATTGTGCTGATACTTTATCACACGTATAACACTTGGGGCCCCTCCCCCACCTGCGGGCCTCGTAGAAAGAAGTCAGTGCTCATTTTTTATAATAAATATATAACATATTATAATGTTGTAAAATGCGCTGATGAGGCGCTGAGTGTGCTGTCTAGTCATTGTTGAAAACTGAGGCCAGAATTTATGTCACGTTTTCACCTTTCTTTGAGGAATGTAATGATCAGGTGGAATTATCACATTTTAAACGCACGTCAACCAGTTGAGTGCAACAATGGTTTAGAACATAGCTCAGTGTGTCAATCAGTTGTTGCAGCAATCTGTGTTCATATGCCAGATCATCATTCCAAATCCTGCCATGGCACAGTTTTCCTTTACACTATCTGAGGTTGATAAACTTGAGTCTATAGACGTTGGTTAAAGTAACCTATTGTGCTACAAAACAAAGTGCCTGCACCAGAAAACATTAGTTATAAAAACGATCGTAGTGTCAGCCGGTCTAGAGCTTGGTCCTCCAACTTAGGTCTATTGAAAAAGAGAAGCCATCCCCAATAAAGAGAATACTCCTTTGGGGGAGGATGTGACACTGTACTAAAATTAGATAGAGAATGGAGCCAAAGTGTCAAAGCCCACAGTCCAGTTTTGCTATAGGGTGATACTGTGATCCTCGACAGAAAAGCTTTTCTCACTCCATAGTACTCCTCCATAGAGTTCCATTCATGATGAAGAAAATAAAGCTCAAATACTTCTCCTTTTTCAGAGGATGCTTCTACACAGATTTAAAAATAAATATTGTCATTTAGGGTTATCATGTGATTTTTATACTTTCCAAGTCTGCTCTACAAAACAAATATTTGCACCTTGCTTTATGACATTAATTGGCAAACATCCAGTGATATGCCAACATTGCATTCTGAGCTAAACGTGCATGATCCTGAGTAATGTATGTATAATCTCCCATTGCCTAATCTTTCAAAATTGCCAGTCCCTAATATTTCAAATTGTCAGCCCTTAACGTAATTCAGTTCTCAGAGGTATCACTTTTAAAATTCCACAGTAATGATTTTATTAACTGGAGAGTTGTTTCATACAGAATAATAGCGAACAGTGGTATATTGCACAGCCTAATTAGTTTCTCAGGTCACCCATGGCACCACTATCTAAATAAATGGGGTCACTTCTAATCTCGGTCGTTGCTCTGATTTGTGCATTTTCCTAGTAACCTTTAATCTCTAACCTCTCTATGCTGTGGCATGAATACATTACTTGTTGTTTCCAATCTGTCTCGTGATCCATACTTCAGGAATGGTATCATCTGTGAGCGTACTAATCTGAGTTTTTTACCTATGCTGGGACATGTGTATCTGTGTTATACATCTACTGATCTTTGTCCTCCATCTATACTGCAGCCCGTATACTTTCCTTGTCACGGTTATTGTTAATATGTGTCCCGTATTTATGTCACAACAAAAGTACCCTCACAGGGCATAGTGAATGTTGCACTTGAATCAACACTTCTTTATTCTTCTCTTTGCAGCATAGATAATGGATCTAATGGGACTTTTGGGGTGATCCCATGTTAATTTTAATAAATTCCTTGGAAACATAAAAACCCAAATAGGTAGCTTCACATCTTTAGTTGGGGATTTACTAATTGTATGCATATTAAACAAAGCGCCAAGATACCTGCAGGTGTCAAACAATGACTACAAGCAGGTGACTATCACAGAGACTCTTGTAGGTTGTGTCTAAATCTGAAAGAAGTACACTTATGTAGAGGGTCGTTTGCAGAGGTCTCAAGTTGTGCAATGGAAGGTGTGAAATAATAAGCCAGTTCTGTTTTTTAGGTTCACGGTATATTGCTATCTGGCTCATGTATACATGGCACATGCATGTATAATATGTAAGGGTACATTAGTGTACATGAAAGGATGATGCTAGAGGAAAACAGTTGATCGTATTTTTTCTGCATTTCTACCTTAGAAAGATTATGACTTTTCATTTTCAGCAGTTACTTTGCATGCATTTTACTGTTCGGTTTTAGAGAAAACATGTATATGCTCCAATTCATGTAGGATCAGCGCATTCATTTACCTTCACAGTTGATAAAATGAACAACGATATAAATATGTATTATTTAAAATGTTGAGCTTCCACTGGTACTCACTGTGGCAATTCCTTCTGGTAAAGATGAATGTTTGAGTTATTCACGTCGCAATAGGTACATCTTGCCTCAAAGTCCCACTCCCCCGTACAGGCACAATTTAACAATCTAATCTCCTTAAAAATCACACTAACTCACAAAAAAATCCTTTTTTAGCACTTCACATCTTTTATCACTTGAGACACAACAAGCTGATTACCCCGATCAAACAGGTACTACAACCAAGTACCCTTATCACACAGTCAGTTTTGTTGTGTACAAATCAGAAACATATTTATTGGGCTCACATTACTTTATGTTCTGCAGCACTGTAAGTGGGCATTTGGTTGAATTTATTCTTTTTACGAGTTAAAAGTATTCAATGGGCTACAATATTCCCAACTTTGGCATCTTCCAAGGGGGTACACCATAGAAAACAACTGATAAAATAAATATACCTCCTTTAGTTGTTGGGGCCCCTGCCCCGGGCTCTCATGTATAATGTGCAGGCCACCTTCTTAAGATATCATAAATACACCACTGAGAATAACAAAATTGGAACGTGGAAAGTACATCTGTGTGCCCATCGATTATATAACACACAAAGAGGTGAACAAATCAGGCACATCACTGTTGCCACTGCCCATTCATAGGTCTGAGACCCGTGCAGTCTAACTGGATTGTATGAACACCATTCAGTTGGAATTGCATGCCCTCGTGCCTATGGTGTTCAGTGATGGCGAACCGAGTTGTCACTTGAATTCCGAGACGTCACATGATTTGCAAGGTCACCCGTAGGGTGCTATCGAAAGGTGTTCAGTTCCTTTAAAAAGTGCAAGATTTGAAGGCCAAACATGCACTTCTGATGTTTGACTGTAACATATCCCAAGCGCTTGTTGGGTTGCATTGGACTCTGAGCCATAACCGAGGCAACACACAATGGAGTGTCTTAGCGTTGAAGGTGGTTAACAAAGTGTAGCTATGCCTCTCTGGGCTTGAAGTGAAGGAAGATTGGACAAAGTCTCATTGTTGACTCGTTCATTATCAGAATCAAAGGTAATTCAGTGTGTGCTCTAGCACCTAAAAGCATCTTGTGTGCTAAATGGAATTACCAATAACTATCTCTGACCCAAATAACTAGACAGACTCAGAGAATATGGAAAAGTACCACTTTATTATCACCATAAAATAGTTTAGATGATACAAAGTGTTGATAGGACTCAACTGTTGTTATTAAATGTGTGCTGATTATGATGGAAACTTACACGATGTATATGTAAATATTTTAATGTTCTTTTTATGTTGGTTTTGTAAAGGTCTACAAATTTCCTTTTGTAAATTAACCAAATACAAATAAATAAATAAATAAATACAGTAGGGCAATCTGGCAAACAACAAGCTCTAGTTCACACACTCACACTCAAACTTGATTATACAAAGGTTTTATACCTCAATGTACGGCAGCTATGACGTCATTCTATGTGGCAAACTGCAAAATCTATTGAAGGGAGGGATTGGTTAAGGGAACATATACACCTATATATGATGTACATATTAGTAATTTCTTGTATGCCCTTATCTAGTGGGCACGCCACAAACCAACTCGAAATACGTATAATACTGATTATAGCAGAATAATGGCAGCGAGTTGGTCTTTGCAACATTGTATAGCATGTTGCTACATAGACCGTCTGATTGGTTGGCATGCTTTCCCAACCTTGGACTTTCAGCTCGTTAGCAGCATGTAGAAAAAATGGACCCCAGGTGCCGAGAGTAACGTCAGACTACTCCCCACTTTCCCAATTAGTCCATCATTTCTCATTGGTCTGACCCTAAGCCAAGGAATCTCCTTTGTAGTTGACCTTACAGCCTGTTCCCGATTCTGGGACTTTTGAGAGATTGTAGGCACACCATTATCTTCATCTGGAGCATAATGAACAGAGCCTGTTTTTGACTTCTGAATCATGCGTGAAGAGACCACGAATTTATCCAATTCGACCTTCTATTTACTGATATTTGATTACATTTTGCTGGGTATCATTACTCCTCTCGGTCTCTAGAAACTTGGTCACGCCACCTTGTATAGGCATTTCACATCTTTAATTGTCCAATACTTGCAGATGTTTTCCCCTTTCCTTAATCTAAGAAATGTCTTATGTACATGGCTTATCCTCTTGACTCCCCTTGTGCCTTGCAATTATTTCTTGAAGTAGCATCCTTGATCCCAGGCCAATAGACTCTTCTTTACTCCTCACATGAAGCTGTTTTTCCAGCATCTCCTGACTCTGCAGAAGTTGTCTGGCTCTGTGGTATCTCGGTTGGTTTCAATACGAGTCCGGCATCCAACTTTCTATTATGGCCGCCCTAGCCACGTTATGTTTTCTTGTGCAGCAAGCTTCTATATGTCTCAACTACCTTGCGTTTCAGCATATGTACATTTATTAGTCAGCAGGTTACTTTATCCTCTTTGTGTATATGATTTCTTTGGATGGATTTGATTACATGTTTCTCTTGTTATTTTAGTTACATATTTTTTCTAAAGTATTTTCATATTGTTCAGTACGTCTCAGTATCTTTCCTTCATGACATCACCCTGCCTCGTCCAATTTCACTTATAGCTCTATGATGTCCAATGGTGTGTGCCGACATCCTTCCACCATCTCAGTGCAAGGGTCCATTTGATATGGTTGTCTGAGTGCATATTGTCTCTCATACACTCAATGTGGTATTGGGATGATACCTAGTGTCCCACATAGGGTTCTTCTCCTGTGGTTCCAGTATGATGGAGGTGAAGGGGCGGGAGTTAGGGATGATGTGTCTACCTGCTTCTCTACAAGTGATAATGGGAAATATATCAAAAAAGGCACTTGAGAAGGTGAAAGGAGAGTCTGATGTGTAAATCTGTGGCATACTCTGTTTTATTGTATGTAAAATGCAATAGGAGGCTGGACCAGAAAGGACGATTTAAATGTTGCAGCATGCAGTAAATGGGTTTTTTGGCCTGGGGAATTATCGGCCAAGCTTCACTGAGGATGGTGTCTTGGACAGAGTACTGCTGTTGGGAAAGTGGTTCTTGACTGGGTCAGTCCTCTCATAGACCAATGGATCTGCAGTTTGGATAGAAGGCCCTCCTTATTTGTCCAAGGTCCCTCCTGGCAGCAACTACAGTCCCATCCCTTAGGTTTGGATGATCACCTCATGCTCGTGGATTGAAGTATTTTTTTCGATCTGGCTGACAAAAGGTCACATTTCTCCCAAGACAGACAAGTGTCCGCCAAATGGAACCCTGATGGAGACATGGCCTGCCAACCAAAATTGTAAAGTGTGTGCTAAAGTAAGAGGGACTAGGGTTTTTTCAATGCAGTGTTTGCTTTCACTACAAAAGTGCATTGCACGGATTGTGTGTGTTACCTTATTATGAGGTGTGATTATTGTGCCAAGAGGAAAACAAAGGCTCCCTCTCCTCACCTGCTTTTCCTGTATTCAAGGACATGTAAAGTTCACACAATTGGTTTAGCTTTAAATGTTTTCTTCTCTAAATGCTATCATTGCAAATATTTGAAGGTCTATTCTTGGCATTACAATTTGATTATCATGGACCCTTTTTGGTCCTGCTGCTCTGTTTAATTCTGACTATGATTTAATGTGACAAGACATGAGAATCAGTTGATTGTTTATTGATAATGTTCATGTGTTTATTTTGGCATTACATAAAGAGCACTTAGATAAAATTAAAAGTGTGTGTTTTATTGGTTTCATTATTCTGGCTAGGAGGGACAACATAGAGTATCGTTCAAACTCATATTCACACAGGTCCCACCCCAAGGGTATACCCACAACATCCAGTCACTGGGAGGGCACCAGCCAGTCTGGCCTGGACTTCCCCACAATACCATATATGGTTCTTCCACACAACAGCCAATCAGTGGAAGGGACAGAGTCAGGGCTTCCCAGGACGTTGGGAAAACAAGGTAACAGACAACAGAAACCAAGAGGCGCCAGGGGCCATCTTGCCTTCTATCAGAAACCCACCGATTCCTATGGCAGAGCCGGGGTATCCCAAAATGGAGGATACTCAGAGCTCCTATCACATCAGCATGCCGCTGCAACCAGACCATACCCTGCTATGTGGGCAACACATACACTAGCGGTAGAGGTTTGTACCCCCATCCATGGTTGCCTAAGGGCATCCCAAGTGTCTCTGTTCAACATGACCAAAAAGAGGAAGAGCTGTACTGCCAGGGGTCCCAACTGGACTCATGTGCAGAAAACAACACAGAACACACATGATAAGGGAATACATGACAGGGACATGGAGACCCTGTTGCTCCATTGCATTTCCAGCATCACAGTAATCATGCAAATAGTTTGTGCCAAGATGAGCAGAGCAAGCAGGTGGGAAGAATGGGTTTGGAGGTGGAAGAGGTAGATCGGGTGCATCAGAGGAAAGATACAGCTTGGGACTCGTAATGGGGAATTGTGGATGTGTGCACACAGTGCACAGATCGGGGCATGCATTTGGAGGATGGAAAGCTACGTGTGATAGGGTGGTTAAGGCTGGTGGTAGAAAGAGAGATGAGGGTGGTCCAAAGGGGTCCGGGTAAGCATCAAGGATGGTCCTTGAAATTATTAGGACTGGTGGCGGGACGTTGCAGTTTTTAGGTAAGCCCAGCGCTCTCAAAGGAGGTCAGCTCGATGTTGCTGGGCGGGCATAGTGTGAACACAGGATAGTGGCATGGTGCAACAACACATTTGGAGGATAGAGTATCACTTCTCTTACCTGGAATGGCACGTGCATAATGGCCAGGCTCCAACATAGTCAAATATGCACAGATCGATCTGCATGGCAGGGGGTTTTGTGGGTGTGCAGATGGGGCCAGAAGCAGCGGCTTTTTGAACAATTGTGCTCGGCAAGGTATGCCATTCAGTGCTGGACAGGGCTAAACAGAAGGTGGAGAAGGCGTTAATGTTTGTCACGCCACCTGTCCTGGGGTCTCCTTACCCATTACGGCGCTCCACGTCTTGGAGGTTGTATCCTCGCTTCCGGCTTCGGGGTTCGGGGGTGTCCCGGGTCTCGGGCGCTTCCGGGTCTCCTGTGCACGCTGCTTTGCGCATGCGCGGGCGTCCGCTCTCCGCGCTTCGCGCATGCGCAGTGCGCAGGATGCTCGATTCTGGGAGGTATGCGGCCCAAGCCTCGTTGTGGGGTATCCAATGCCTGGGAGACGGAACGGCTTGCGTTGCAAGCCTCCCAGGTGTTGGTGGGCCTATTTAAGGAGCCCTGATCCTTTTCCAAACCGCGTCTCAACGCGGTTTGTTCGGATCGTGTCTTTGCTGCCTTGTGTGAATTCCAGTGTTCCTGCTTGCTTCCTCCTTCCCTTGTTCTGCCTGGGGAACCCCTGTCTCTCTGTCCTTGCGCTCCCTCCTTCTAGTTCCTTCCTGTTCCTGAGTCCTCCCTGGCTTCCCTTATCCTGGTCCCTGCCTGTCCCTCTTTGTCCGCCCAGTCATTCCTGACTCCATTCCGCTCCAGTCCCCGTGCTCTTCTCATTACCAGCCTGCCCTGCTTGCTTCCTTGCCTTCGTCCCTGGTGGTACAATCTGCTTCCTGCCTCCGGATCTGCATTACGCCGGAATACCTCTGAGGACTTTGAACCATCTACGCAGAGGCTCCCCCTGCCAGTGCTTGCACTGTCCTGACGCCACACCAATCAGGGGTGAGCAATACCGTGGCGTTGGGAGCCGGTTCGCCTCCAATCCGGTTCTATTCGGGCTGGGGTTGGGCTGGTTCCCCGTGCCATTAATCACGTCTCTTCGGATCCTCTGACAGCCTGGCCTCATCATCAAGAAACCCAACCGGACGAACAGGTACGCAGCGTTCTCGTGACGCTAGTTACAACAGATTGAGACGCCTGTCTTCTGACACCTCGGACACTACGATGGAAGAAGATCCGGGTCTTCGTAATGAACTCCAAGCACTTCGTGCTGAGATGGCGGCGCTTCGTCAGGAAAATGTAGCCTTACGCCAAATGATGACACAGAATGTTGGTGCCATTCCACAACCCGAAGGTCCCATGGCTCACACGGCTCCCATCAAGTTCGATGGAGATCCCCGCCGTGTGGGAGAATTTTGTAATCATTGCCGTATACACTTTCTCTTCCGTTCATCCCACTTTACCAATGACAAAGCCAAGATCGGATACATCTTGGGCAACTTATCTGGGAACGCGCTTGCCTGGGCAACTCCATTGGTCGTTACCAATAATCCAATCCTGAATGATTTTCTAGCCTTCGAGAAAGCATTCTTGGATGTGTTTCAATCCCCCAATCTGGCTTCAGCAGCGCAGAATCAATTGATGGACATACAACAAGCCAATACCGATATCATCACTTACATCAGCCGTTTCCGTCAGTTGGCAACTGACTCCTTATGGCCAGAGGTAACGCAGAAGACCTTGTTTCGCCGTGGATTAAGAGAAGAATACAAAGATGAATTGTTACACATTCCGGAACCTGACGATCTACAGAAACTTATTGAACAAGTATTAAGGATAGACCAGAGGTTGGCCGAAAGAAGAGGCGAAAGACGACGTTTTGAGAAGGGAAACCTCAGACCACTGACTCATCCTACCGGGATGTCAGCACCTTCGGATGCTACCCAAGAACCAATGCAACTGGGAGCTGTAAGGGGCCCATTATCGGAAGAGGAGAAGAAGCGCAGGAGAAATCTGCGATTATGTTTATACTGCGGGGGTGCTGGTCATTTTCTGGGAACCTGCCCTTTGCGTCCTATCAAGAAAGGGGGAAACTAGAAGACCTGTCGTCTAAGGGAAAGGCTACGACAGGTCCTTTCTTACTCTCAGACCTTTCCAGCCCTGGGTTACAACTGCCCCCAATGCAGCCTGCCGCCCTGATGACTCTGGGGATAACTTTGAAGTGGCTTGATAAAAGGATTGATGTCCAGGGTCTATTAGATTGCAGGGCCTCCGGTAACTATATTGATGAGGCATTCGCCATCAACATTGGTATGCCTTTACTTACCAGGAGAACTGTTATACCAGTAGAGGTCATCGATGGTACACCTTTGGCTTCCGGTCCCATCCGGTTGCATACCATCGGCATGCTATTACAGGTCATGGGGCATGAAGAAAGGATAGCCCTCGACGTCATCAAGTCACCTTCGTATCCTGTGGTTTTGGGACTGCCCTGGCTTTTGCGACACAATCCTACGATCAATTGGGAGTCCCGTACTTTGACTTTTGTTTCTGCCTTTTGCCTGAATGAATGTCGCTGCCACAACACCTCCTTGAAGTCTACAACCTTGATCCCCCTAGTTCCAGGGGAGGACTCATCTGCTTTATGCTCTCTGTCCCAGATTCCAGAAGGTTACGCCGACCTTTGTACGGTGTTTTCGGAGCCCGGAGAAATACCTCTTCCTCCTCACAGGACGTTTGACTGTTCAATAGACCTGATTCCTGGTGCTGTGATTCCTCATGGGAAGTTATATTCTCTAACGCAGTCTGAAAAACAAGTACTCCGGAATTATCTAGATGATTGTTCTAAGAAAGGTTACATCGTACCCTCCAAGTCATCCGCCGGTTTTCCGCTGTTCTTTGTTAAAAAGAAGGAGGGGACCCTGCGACCCTGTATCGATTACCGTCAATTGAATGACATAACACTCAAGGACAGGTACCCCCTACCATTGATTCGGAACATCATGGAGTCCTTACGTTCTGCCAATATCTTCACTAAGTTGGATCTCCGAGGTGCCTACCACCTGGTTAGAATCAAAGAGGGCGACGAGTGGAAGACAGCATTCAAGACACCCTTTGGGCACTACGAATACAGGGTAATGCCCTTCGGGTTGTGTAATGCCCCTGCCGTCTTCCAACGGTTTATGGACAACGTGTTTGGTGATTTGGTGGGCATTACGGTCTGGGTTTACTTAGACGACATCCTGATCTTCTCGGACGATCCAAAGTTACACGTCTCGCACGTTCGTGAAGTACTTCTGCGATTGTCACAGAATCACCTATACGCCAAAGCCGAAAAGTGCTCATTTCACCAGAATAGCATGGAGTTCCTGGGATACGTAATCAGCAATGCAGGTATACACATGGATTCGGGCAAAGTGAAGGCTATTCTGAATTGGAAACAACCACATGATTTGAAATCCCTTCAACGATTTTTGGGGTTCGCCAACTTTTATCGGCGTTTTATCCCACAGTTTTCACAGTTCACGGCCCCATTGTCACGCCTAACCAGTGTCAAGATACCTTTCCTTTGGGATCATGTGGCATCAACTGCTTTCGAGCACTTAAAGACGGCGTTTAGTACGGCTCCCGTTTTGCGTCATCCTAACGACGAGCTGCCATATGTCATCGAAGCAGATGCCTCCGACTTCGCTGTTGGGGCGGTCCTACTGCAGAAACATCCTACTTCTGGTGACGAACATCCTGTTGCCTATTACTCGCGGAAACTGACCTCCAGTGAGCTGAACTACGCAGTCATTGAAAAAGAACTCTTGGCCATCAAGACGGCATTCGAAGAGTGGAGGCATCATTTACTTGGTGGTCGTTTTCCTCTAGAAGTACGTACCGACCATCGCAACTTGCAGTTCCTACGATCATTGCAGTGTCGCACTGCTCGTCAAGCCCGATGGGCCTTCTTCTTCTCTCACTATGATTTCAACATCACGTACATCCCTAGCTCCCAGAACCAGAAGGCTGATGCCTTGTCCCGATCACTGGAAAAGGAAGAAGTGGGGGACGGTTTGAACATGCCTATGATATCTCCCAAACACTTTCTACTAACCTTAGCTCCGCATCTTCAGAGGATCATTCGAGAGACCATGAGGGATCCAGAACGAATCGACCTGCTGAAGAAACCTCAGATCTGCGAACGCAACGGGTTTTTGTTCTTTCTGAACCGGTTGTACATACCTTCGACTGCTCTTCGCTTGGACATCCTACATGGATTTCACGACTCTCGAGTAGCGGGTCATCGTGGTATCAGGGCTACCCAGGAATTAATCTCCAGACAATTCTGGTGGCCCGGATGGGCCAGAGAAGCGAAATCATACGTGGAAAGTTGTCCTGTCTGTGCTCAGACGAAGACACCCAGAAGAAAGCCTTTGGGGCTCCTCAAGCCTACTGAAACACCTCCCTACCCTTGGCATACTATCGCCACCGACTTCATTGTCGAGCTTCCGCCCTCTGCAGAACACACTTGTGTCATGGTGGTTGTGGACTGTTTCACTAAATACGCACACTTCGTTCCATTCATGAAGATTCCAACCTCCTCCCAGATGGCATTGGCTTTTCTACACAACATATATCGGTTACATGGACTCCCAGAGAAGATCATCTCTGATCGTGGTTCGCAATTTCTTTCTTCTTTCTGGCGTCAGTTGTGTACTCATCTGGGTATCCACAGGGCCTTGAGTTCAGGCTACCACCCGCACACCAACGGCCAGACCGAAAGGACGAATCAGACCCTGGAGCAGTACCTACGTTGCTATGCCAATGCCACTCAGTCAAACTGGTTAAAGTACCTGGACCTGGCAGAAGTTTCCTATAACAATGCGACCCATGCTGCCACTGGCATCAGTCCCTTTTTGTGTTCAGCTGGACAACATCCCAAGTTGGTTCCCTTCTCACCTGTGGTGTCCAGTTCCGTTCCATCTGCTGATCACTTGGTCTTCGAGATCCAGAAACAACACGACCTGGCCCGGAGAACCCTTACGAAGACACGCGAACGCATGAAGGAGCAGGCTGATAGGGGTCGAACCACGGAGCCCAATTTCCAGGTGGGCGATCTGGTTTGGTTGTCATCCAAAAATTTACCTGTTCGTAATTTACCCACTAAGTTGGCGCCCCGATTCTATGGACCTTTCAGAATTGCCAAACGTTTGTCTTCAGTGGCTTTTCGATTGGTGTTGCCCCGCACTTGGAAGATACACCCAGTATTCCATGTCTCCCTTTTGAAACCCTATGTGCAGGATGTCTTTGGACGTTCTGGTCCTCGACCCTCCTCTGTCCTGGTTCAGGGGGTTCCTGAGTTTGAGGTCCAGGAGATCTGTGATTCACGGATTCGTCGGGGTGTACTCCAGTTCTTAATCGACTGGAAGGGTTATCCTGCTTGTGATCGCACCTGGGAGCCGCGCTGTGATGTGCACGCTCCCCGGCTTGTCCGTGAATTCTTTCTTCGCTTTCCCTGGAAACCTGGGGCCCCGGGTCTTTCTGGGAGGGGGCATAGTGTCACGCCACCTGTCCTGGGGTCTCCTTACCCATTACGGCGCTCCACGTCTTGGAGGTTGTATCCTCGCTTCCGGCTTCGGGGTTCGGGGGTGTCCCGGGTCTCGGGCGCTTCCGGGTCTCCTGTGCACGCTGCTTTGCGCATGCGCGGGCGTCCGCTCTCCGCGCTTCGCGCATGCGCAGTGCGCAGGATGCTCGATTCTGGGAGGTATGCGGCCCAAGCCTCGTTGTGGGGTATCCAATGCCTGGGAGACGGAACGGCTTGCGTTGCAAGCCTCCCAGGTGTTGGTGGGCCTATTTAAGGAGCCCTGATCCTTTTCCAAACCGCGTCTCAACGCGGTTTGTTCGGATCGTGTCTTTGCTGCCTTGTGTGAATTCCAGTGTTCCTGCTTGCTTCCTCCTTCCCTTGTTCTGCCTGGGGAACCCCTGTCTCTCTGTCCTTGCGCTCCCTCCTTCTAGTTCCTTCCTGTTCCTGAGTCCTCCCTGGCTTCCCTTATCCTGGTCCCTGCCTGTCCCTCTTTGTCCGCCCAGTCATTCCTGACTCCATTCCGCTCCAGTCCCCGTGCTCTTCTCATTACCAGCCTGCCCTGCTTGCTTCCTTGCCTTCGTCCCTGGTGGTACAATCTGCTTCCTGCCTCCGGATCTGCATTACGCCGGAATACCTCTGAGGACTTTGAACCATCTACGCAGAGGCTCCCCCTGCCAGTGCTTGCACTGTCCTGACGCCACACCAATCAGGGGTGAGCAATACCGTGGCGTTGGGAGCCGGTTCGCCTCCAATCCGGTTCTATTCGGGCTGGGGTTGGGCTGGTTCCCCGTGCCATTAATCACGTCTCTTCGGATCCTCTGACAGCCTGGCCTCATCATCAAGAAACCCAACCGGACGAACAGGTACGCAGCGTTCTCGTGACGCTAGTTACAACAATGTTAGATTCAGGCATCAAATCACTGGGATGCAAAAGTGGGCTCTCAGGACAGCAGGACTGGAGGGCAAAAGGCTCCACAACGGTGGCAGCCATTTTTAAAGGGATTTATATCATCATCACCTCATACATTTGATCATAACCTTTTGCCTATGCTCATTCCGATATTTGGTTTCTTTGTAGATGATTTGTGAAATATCCCACTTCCCCATAAACATACATAATTTCCTCGAATTGTTTTGTACTTGCAGCATTTCCTGCCATGTATGTATTTTCCTGTACATTTTCTACAAACATGTATATTATCTTTTAGTATTTCTTCTAAATTGTGTCCATCTACTTGCCTCAGCCATATCTGCATTTGTCTGTTCTTGTCCCCTATTGTGGAATACAAATAGGTTCTTCGCTGGCTCCACACTATTGGTTTAACAAGTGGATGTGTGGAGCACAATGTCAGAATACTTGAAAATAGCAGTGAATGCAACCAAGGAATTGTCGTGAATTCATCTACAGAGCAAACATTATTTTTTTTACCAATATACATAATCACTTTCTCTAGGTAACTTCCTGACCACACCAGCTGAATACATTTCTCATATGGCTCAACTGCACCCAAATGAACTTTGATAGAATATTACAAATACTCTATGCTCAATACCAGTGAGGCACACGCTGTTAGCTTATTTGCAAGCAACTACTCATTATCTCCTCTATTATTTGAAAGCATGCAGGAGTAGCAAAAACAAAATAAGTCAACTGGATAAACTTAATCTCCTCAACATCATACAAATAAGTAATCTTCTTCCCTAGTGTTGCCTGGGAAATGCCTTTTTGATTGCCCATTTTACATAATTAACCCCTAGTCATAGAGCGGCTCAGCCCAAAGAATCCCCACAATATCATGCCTATTTATTCTAAAAATCGCCTTAGCAATGCCTTCACTACACTCAGTCGTAGCATAATCTTCCTCATGCCAGCCATTTTGAGTTAAAATCATTGCCAATCAGCACATGGTACTAACTGCAATATAATTTAGTTCTGCCTGTTAGGACAGTTTTTCCGAAGTCCAACTAAGGGCTTAGTAAAGCCATTTAACTGAGGCAGTAACTGACCCTAATGCTGTACCACCTGAGTATACCGTAGCGTAGACAGAGCAGCCAGGCTTCTTTTAGGAGGGAGAGGGGGCTGTAGGAAAGTACATAGAACCTGTAGGTATTGTACAAAAAGACCATATCTAAATGGTTGCCTGAACAAAACGTTCTAAAAATGCTTCCACCACAGGTTCGAACACCAAAAATTCGAACCATTGGTGGTAGCATTGCAGGTCAGTAAAAAAAGAAAAAACAGGGGTGTTCCCCACAACACCCCGCTCGCTATAATGTGTGGTATAGTGAGCGGGGTGTTGCGGGGGACACACACGGAGCACACCCGCAAAAAAAAAAAAAAACGGGGGCTGCTGGGATGTCCCCCACTCCTATACTTTACAGTATAGTGAGCGGGGGTTGCCGGGGAAACCCCTGCAGCCCCTGTAAAAGAAAAAAAAAGAAAAGGACCCCGCGTCACCGGTTCCTGATCATGGAAGTGAAAGGGAACTGGCGCCGCAGGGACTCAGCCTGAAGAAAAAGGTAAATGGGTTTGTTTATGTTGGGGGTGGGGGTGTGTTGATGGTGTGGGTGGGGGGGTATGTCATGGGTGTGTTGTGAGTGTGGGTGGGGGTGTGGGTATGTACGTGTGTTCGCATGGAAAAGGTGCAAACTTTTAATGGTTCGCACCTTTCTCATGCAAACTTTCCGGCCGCGGCAAAATCAGCCACGGTCGGATCACGTCATAGATCCTACCAAGGATTCAATAGAAACACTTGTGACCAGAAGTATTATAACACATAAAGTTTTATTATAAATACAAGTAGGCCAAGTTTAGTCTTGGGTAAATACTGGTCAAAGAGTCATAAGCACATTATAAAAACACACCACAATCCATCCATAAAGGTACACAGACCAAAGCATAAACCTTCTTCAGGAGGTACAACGTCCTTTCATCGCAGGATGTTTTTTCACTGGGTTTTTACTGCAAATTGTTTAATTAAAAAAACCCAATAATTTAAAAGAATTGATGGGTTTTTTTGTTAAAAAATTTGTGGTCAAAAACCCACCGAAAAAACATCCCGCAATCAAATGACATGGAACCCTTCAGAATACTTAACAGTAACTCTAGGGAATGTGGGATGTTTTTATCCACGCATCCAAGCCCTACCTCAAAACTGTGCAGTACTGACATGGAAAACATCATGATGGCCAGAGCTTCCCAGAAAATGCACAGGGAAATGCATGAAGAATAGGCTGCCACTCATTTTTGCCGATGTTATGGGCACAGAAGGACACTGCCTAAAAGCACCATTGGACTACCCACACAGTAGTCTGAAACCATTGGGAATGGCAATGCTGATTGCCAAAAGCAAACCCATAACTGTTGGGAATTCATTTTCTTAAATCCCAAAAAGGGGTGTAGTACCAGTACTCACCACTATCAAAAAGCCGGCGTTTTAAAACAACACCAGATTTTGCTTTTTTCGTGTAAAACTGAATAAATGAACCCAAAACATGCCAAAGAAAGACTTACTGAGAGGTGGATCCAATGTAAAGTTATATTCTGAAGTGACTTGAAGGTTTATAACAAGACTGGCTGAGCTGTGGATTTCAGCAGTTTAAGTAAATTTGGACTGAAAGACACTAAAAATCTAAATGTTTAAAAGAAATGAGTGACCTACTTTGAATGTCACATAGGTTGCAATTGTTTAAATGTCATAGTTTAAACTTAGAATCCGCATTCTAGCTGCATATGTAAACATTGTCTTGACTTAAACTGGGTAACAAAAAGTGACATTTTATCTGAAACCTGGCTTAAGGAACTGAATTCTGCCCACCAGCTACCCCCCATCAGGAGTGAAACTTGAGTCACAGCTGTGTTCCCAGGCCTATCTGCCTTTTGCTGGCAACACTAAGGATATGCCATCTCTCTGATAATTGAATTAAGGGGAGCCCCCACAGAATACAGGAGCTCTGAACAAAGCCCTGTCCTGACTCAGGCAAATGTTTTATTGGCGGGAGTCGTAAATGGAGCTTCCTCCTGGAAGGACAGGGGAGGAGCACTGCCTGTGAGAGCAAGCTGGCTTGGCAGAACTGGAAAAACCAGAAATTCAACCTTGTGCTGGGGGGAAACCACACCCCTTTGGGGCCAGAACATAACTCTAAAAAGATGAATAACTCATAGTACGAACTTGTGAAAATTATTTAAATGATACCATAATTCTTGTGATTTTTCTGCCCACATTTTAAGACGTGTTAGGACCCGGTGGTATGTTCAGGGGGGTTTTAGCGGAAAAGAGGATATTACTCAAAATGTGTGCATGTGAAAAATCTGACACTTCATCAATTAATGTCCATACTCCTTGCGCACATGTGTGTAAATTTGGGTTAATGTCCGACATTGCAAAATCAGTTAAAAAGTGAAATATGTGCCATTTCTGAATGCAAGCCCCCAGGAAGAGCAGAGTTTGAACAGGGGATACCTCCTGTGATATGTGAGGGGTGCATATGATTTTAAAACAATATGTACCTCTGTAAATATGTATTTGGTTCAAATCTAGATTTGTGTGCAAGTTGACAGGAGGAGTGGACTTTCTGCAGGCTGTAAAATGACATCACTCTGACACAACTTAGCTCCCCCAATCAGGGGAGAAATGAAAGCTTGGCCAATGGCAAGTGGAGAGGGGTAGGGGCTAGTGATGCTGCTCACACACACCCATTTTCAAAACACATAAAAGCAGACAGGCAGGACAGATAGGGACCTTCAAATCCATTTGCAGCGGGACGCTCTGCCGGGAAAATCCATACTTTACCTCCATCAATCTCTAGAGAAAGCTGTGCAGAAAGATCTAGACTTTAAATCCATCAATCTCCAGAATCCAGAGAGAGAGCAGTGACCCAGACCAGACCAGCAGAGCAGAGCTGACCCAGATCACTGTGAAGTGCCGAGACAGAGACCGGAGTCCAGTCCAAAACCTGACCAGATCCATGGCGAGGCATATTTTAAAAGATATTGTGAGTACCTAGCAGACTGTGCAGAACCAACCTCTTAGTTAAAATAATATAATTCAATCTATTTTAATCTAACCAGAACTGTCTCCTAGAAGTTGTACCTTGTCGTTTTGCAAAACTGTCATTTGTCACTTTGAACTTTAAAATTTCAAATCTGAAAAACGACCTCCACAAAATCGCTCATATCTCCGCGACCGTTTGTCTTAGAGACTTGCAGTAACTTTCATCTGGAAGCTGAGATCCTAGGCTTTCCTAGGACCCCAAAACGATAGTGATAGTCCTTGTAGTTCCTCTGTAATCACGCCCGGCGCACTCGGAAAAATCTGCCGCGATTTGACATTTTGCCGCGATTTGCAAGTTTCTCCATGTGTAAACATCTGCTGCTGCTTGCCTTCCGTTAAAGAAAAAAATTTGTTTAACCTGCCAATCATTCCTGAATCATTGCTAGGGTGAGCCTGGACTAATATTAACTTGATACCACTCACCCTGAACCTCCTAGAGGGAATTAAAAGCATTTTAGCATATTTTTCACTTCATTGCCAGCACATATAAAAGCATTTTGGGCCTGTGTTTCCAACTTCTGTAGTGTAAGCTTGCTGGGGTGAACTGAATTACAGTTGATTGCATTTCTGAGAACTGTGTGCTTTCCTTCCATTTCCTTGCATTGCATAAAGGGGGGAGGGGATTGCCAGAGAAAAGTGATTACATTGTTTGGTTGAACGCTATTCATGGCGAGTAAAAACACAAGTAACTTTTAGATTACTTTACAGTAAGTCAAGGATAGTAGACCCTGTCAGTCGTACAGTGACACTCAGTTAAGGAAACACATAATCAACCAACCCTATTACCAGGATACCTTTCTGAACAGTAACAACATATAACTATTATTCAGGATAACACACAGTTATACAAGGTGAGTGAAACATGTTGGTCTAACATACAATTACAGTTGCTTTTCAGCTCAGTGGAACACAGACTAAGATAAGTAAGAACTCTACACTAATTTAGGATTGCACCAGGCAAACCAAGGTCAGCTACACCTATAGATCACTTTTTAAGAATGACACACAGCTATTCTAAGCAGGTAAAACCTAATGTTGTAATATACTATTACAGTTGCTTTTCAGATCAGTGGAACACAGACTGGGGTAAGCAATAACTCTTGAACTTATTTTAGGATGGCACAGAGCTAACTCAAGGTAAGTAAAACCTATATAACTTTTAATGAAGCTATCAGCAACTTCAAAGTAAGTATAAGCCAATTTAGACGTATTCTAGATAGACTAACAGCAAGTCAGGGGAAGCAAGACCCAGTTGGAAAACGTATACACCTATTCTCTGAAATAAATAGTTAGTGAAGCCAACAACATTACTTTCGGTAAAGAGGCATAACCAATTCACAGGTGAGTAAAATAAACGTTCATATGCTTTTCAGAATGGCACAACACACATTCATGGTAAGAACTTTGGTAACTGTTTTGTAACTGTTCACTCTCAGATTAACAGTTACCAAACAACTAATTTACAATTAAGTAAACGTTTTAACACGTGTTCTCTTTTCTAGGCAACAGGACCAATCCTTAGAAAGTTGTTCCCTTATTTTTGGAGCATTAGTGTTCTCAGTGCCAGAAGGGGGGTCACTAGATCTCTAGTGTCCAACAAGCAGTTCAGGATAGGCACAGAAGTAGCAAGAGTCAGAGTTCCTAAGGAAGACTGGTCAAACAAGTATTTCATTTTAGAGTTAGTTGAGGGTCCATAGACTTTTGAGAAGATAACCTAGGAGGATTCCAGCAGTGGGCCTGGTTGAACTAAATGAGAGGACTCCCAATCACAAGAAACACTCCAAAGCTTTATAGAAATAAAAAATGCTTAAGGTAAGTAAATAACCCAGCCAACACAGTACCTTATCACAGAAGAAGAGTTGCAGCAAGAAGAGAATCTGCAGCCAAATACCTGGTCGATGAATTCCTTGTCATGAAGACTGAAGACAGGACACTGCAGTCACTCTGCAGTAGGGATCAATGGAGAAGGCTCCAGGCAAGAGTTTGTTCATGGCTGGAAATGACTCTGTGTTTGTGGCACCCTTTTTGGAAGCCAGAAGAAGACTGAACATTACTGATTGGATTTGCATTGCTAATCTGGTCCACCACTCTAGTGAAGGGTCTTCAAGGACTGGAATCACATCTCTCGAGGTCCAGCAGGATGTCACCAAAGTTTCAGCTCGATTCGGAATTTGGAAGACCATGCACCACATAATGGCTTGAGGTCCTAGGGTATAGGGGTATTGCAGCCCTGCAAGGTTGCATGAAGCATGGGATGGCTTAAAATGCAAGCCTTCTTGAATCTAGTGGATGTCACTAGGCTCTGGGCCAGGGTAGTCATTGTCAGAATCCCTGGGTTAGGAAGGAAGGGTAACAGCAGGCTCTGGTTACACAGCAGGCTAGCCGGTCAGATTCAGGTCCAGTGGTCCACTATCTCTTCAGCTTCCAGAATCAGACTTTATGCAGGAACCCAGCCAATTAAACAGAGGTGCAACATTAAAACTTGGTGGCTTGGCAGTCCTTTCAAGACAACCAGCCTCCAAGTTTGAATTGGATTCTGAAAGGTAAGCTGGAAGACAAAAGCGTGTGCTGTTTTGGACTCCTCGCTCGCTTCCTGCCTTCACAGACACTTTGGAGCTTGGGTGGGCTTAACCGAAGTCTCCCGCCAAAGATAAAATGGACACAAAGGATTTTCCCACTCTGGAGGTCAGGGGAAGGAATGCGAAAGGACAAGGAACACTAAAATGTCAAAAGAAAAAGACAGGGGTCATTTAGGTAAAATAGGTACCAGTGGCTGCCTTTTCCATGGCTGTGGAAACAGCCTGTAGTAAAGGTTCACTGAATTAGTAAAAAAGTTCACTGTCACCAGCCATTTAAGGTAAGCTTGTCCCTGTAACAGAACTGTAACAGTGCTAGTGAGAAAGGGGATACATTATATCTCCCCAACACTCCACAACATTTGGGGAGTGCTTGTTTTCACCTAACAAAATGTAGAAGGGATAGAAATATCCTTTCTACTCTTGGGAACTGTAGTTATCACAAGGTTGGCCACAGAAAGTAAAAGGGGAGCCCAAAGAGCAACCCTTTAGCATTAAAAAGTTATATTCCAAAAGTTGTAAAAGGGAGTACAATTAAAAGGACACTATGGAGAGTCTTAAATATGACAACCATAAAAAGAGTAAAATGATCTATGAGTGCGGAAAAAGGTTGCCACTCACTGAGGTATAGGGAAAAATAATCCACTAGCAAGGCAAAAAGTTCTGGGGTTCTCACATGTGAGGTATATTTAGCACTAAGGTTAAAATCTTACCTAACACTGCCCAAGACTGGAGCATATTACATATGAAACAGCTGAAATGATTACAGCAGTTTTCCTTTGGCGGTACACAAACATTAATCACAAACGATTTCTTCATCTCAGGGTCCTCAATCTATGTAATACTCACAGCCAAAACAAGATCTGATTTACTATACCATTCCTTGGGGATGAATGATAAGTTATTTTTTAGATCGAATTAGTGATCCATACTCTTTTGGTTCTCCCTTTCTGCCCTTGATGAACTTTCTTCAAAATAAGTGTATATCCATCAATAACAATGCTACTCGCACACCATATAAGTTGTGATAATATTATGTAATAACATATTTTCATTTATGCACTTGGATGACTGCCACATGAAATATTGAAATAACTTAATCCCACAATGTTATACCTTAACCAACATCAGTGTGTCTGTAGTGGGACTGTGATGGTTAGCAGGGTTTGACTGGGACAAGAAATAATATTAATAATTAGATTTGTACATAGGCCCAGGTACCCCCCAAAAAGTGGCCCTCAATCTTGAATCACAGCAATCCACGACTTTACAGAATATGTTTCTGATGGGGGTTGTTGCGGGTTAATGGTGCTTGTTGCATGTAATTTTTTATGTAAATACTTTGGAAAAACCAGAGATAACCTTTGTTACGTCCTTTATAAAAAAAAAAGACATCATCATCACACAACCCCGGTATTTATTCAGCAGAACTACACTCAAGGCAAGTCCGCTAGTTGCCGCTGGTGCTCATTATATATTTGCATTTAATAATGATGTAAATAATAACTTTGTCTATTTTGTGTATGGGCCATGATGCTGCAGCATTCCTACAGGGTAGGAGAAAGGAAACACAGCAAGCAGAATGCAGTCATCTAACCACATCAGAGTACCAGACACCCTGCAACCAGGCTCCCACTTCCAGTTCCCACCAATCACAGCTATTATTTGCGTTCTTACATTGTACTGTGTTATGCTGATTTACGCCTGCTTTTAAGTGCTATAATAACGCGTGTTATTATTAGAATTAATGATGGTCAACCTATCGACCTCAGAAAGATGAATGCAGAAAATTAGCAGATGGATTGCAGAGAGCTGGCCAAAAGCAGTCTGAGGGTAAGCTTGGCAGAGAGAAGTAAGAAGGAGGAGGAGAGGAGATTTAGAATGGTGAACTGGACACAATTATCGTTCCTGAGCCTTTTTGAAGCGCTTGGGTGGTCCAAGTTGTTCAGCAAGATGTTGCGCACCCTATGCAGATGCTTAAGAGAGAGCAAATGGTGCAAGAGCCAGAATGAATGGCCACGCCCTACCTGCTCTGCTGTACACTTGCATAGCTGCCAAGTGTCCCCATATTATGGGTGAACCATTGACCCAATCCTGCCTTTTCAAATGGCGTGTTGGGAATTGTCGATTTGTACCCCCCATAGGTATGAGCCAACAAGTTGCAGCATGGCAAGCAGTGGTGGAAATGGAAAATTGGGGATCCCAAAAGGACCGGGGTGGGGGACAGGTGGTGTCTGAGAAGGCGGGGTTTAGAGGGGGCGGAGCTGGCAGTTGACCTCCGATCAAAGGAAATGTCTAAAATAATAGTTTAAAACGGCACAATTTCTTTCATGCTGCTTCTTTTCCAAACTATATATCAAATTCACCTCGAGGATGAAAGAATAAACAGAGCAACGGAGGGCATTTGACTTGGCCACTAATTGGCTGCAGCCCCATTTTCATTTCCAGTGCACAGACAACTTGCGTATTTAGGTCAAATGAGGTTTTACATGTTAAACTAAAAACAGAAATTTGCCATGTAATTACATCCGAGCAACTATTGGATATGTCGTAAAAAGTTTAGCCTATGGGAAGTGGATGAAAATAACTTCTTCCGTTTCTATTCAATGATGCCATACGTGTTGGACAGTAAACATACCGTCATGCTAAATTAGATAATTGTTTAAAATGCCTGAATGTTGCTCGTGTCACACTTACTACAAGTACAGTTCATTGTAAACGAAAACATTCGATAAAAAAAACAATGTTTTTGGCCTCGTTATTTAGCAATTCGTTTTTTCAGGTGATACCTCCAGTGATGACTTGTGACTTTAGCTTTTTTATCTTTTCAAACCAGGTGAAAGTCACAATGTTTGATCCAGGCGCACAGTGTCATGACAAACCCATCCATTTACTCACCTGCCTCTTGATGCATACAGTGAAACATGGACAATTCGAAATCTAAGTCATTTGTTTCCATGAAATTAATATCCGGACTAATTGAAGGCCTGGTCTCCTGCTGTGTACAAGTAGGAGGCAGAGCCAGAAGAGCGCTCATGGCGGCAATGTGCAGCTCCGCCCCTACTCCATGCCGTCGCTGGTGCTTTTTTTTTTCCAGTGCAGAGCATGGGTTTGGGGCGGCTGACTCTGGCTGGATCCCGAGATCCAGCTACACATCTGGTGCCAGATCTCGTATCCGTAGAGAGGCGGCCCAATCGCTAATGCTGCCAAGTGCAAAGCAAATACGGAAGCAACGGTTCAGGGATCATTTGGGGCCACTGTGTGGCTTTGAGCTTGCCACTTATGTTCTACCACGTTTATAGTTGCAGTGGATTGCACTCAGGGCTCAAGTCGGGGGTACAAGCGGGGAACCGGAGTCCACCCACTTTATTGAGAGGGTGGACTCAGTCCCCCCAGCTAAAATGATAATCATTGAATGTCCTCTATGAATTAAAGCCAACCTCCCCCGATGACTGCAGGTTTGCAGGCCGGACACTTCACCACTGCACTACATAACCTGATGACAAATAACAAACAACTAAAGGTGAAATGTCCCATTTCGGTACAGCAAGTCCCAGGGAAACCATTTGTTTTGGTTGTTGGAGTTTAAAACATGCACACCTTTTAAAGTTTTCAAAAACATTATTAGAAGAAAATATCCTTTCTTGGTTTTGTGTGTGTGTTGATTTTATGAAAGTCAAATACGATCGTCCGTTCAATTTGGGTGGTTATGCAAAGCCAATTTAATGAAATGTGCACATTTCACTTTCATATGCTAATTGCTGGTGACGTCACATACCAAAGCATTTGTTGATGAGTCCCCCCACTTTCATTTTTAGGACTTGACCCCTGATTGCACTGCAATACAGCCAGTTGTGTGAGCTTATGGTTGCCAGTTGTGTGAATAGATGCACCATGTAGTAGATAAATCTGACAAAAATTAATGGCCCAATTTAATTTTAAAAGGTAATATTTACCACACCTGTTTTCCAAAAATGCATTGCTATGTCGTACTAAAAGAGCTTGATCAAAAAATTCAAAGTGGACCACTTTTATTTTGGTGCCAGCTGTCAGGACTAAGTTATTTACTGTCTTAAACAATGGCAACAATATACTTCCGACCTCTCCTTTATCCAGCTCATATGCTTGATAAGGGCAGGGAGGGGTGGGGGGGGGGCAACAGGCTACCCTCGACCATTTCTAGTTTTCAGGCTGGGGGAGGGGTGGGCAGGCAAAGTGTGCCCCAGCCACCCATCTTCTGGGAGGCCCTGCACCCGTAATTGTGTCTTGCTAATTAAACATCATTGTTCACAATGCATTTCAGGGGGATGTTGTAGTTGTCCCTTTTGAAGAGGGAGTCCAGCACTGCCGGCTTCTGGTGTATGAAACTTTAGGGCAGATCAACGATTTGGAAAATCTTAATAGCTCTGTTTTGCTTGAACCAAAAACAAACATACCACCGCTCTTAACAATTATGGAGGGCAAAGACTGCATTCTAACGACGGAATCTCGGCTCAAAGGACAACACTAACCATTAGACGCGTGCTTTCTGTGCATTGGAAACCAGACTGAAGAAAAGTCGTAGACTCGTTTGGACATCTCAATTCTTCATATGTTTGACGGCAAAATCGATCTATATGCTGGCCACTTGCTACCACCTCCCTAATACCACTTAGGCTGCTGTCATGTGGCACGGGGCACTTTACAAATCCCTACATAAAGGGTGTGGGGAAACGCCCTTTTGCAAGACATCGTTAGAGAAGACTGGGGAAACCCATTCACTGAAGTACCAAGAACAGCTGTAGTTTAATTATTCTCTTCATTACTGAGCGAGGCTGAGTGAATGCCACCACACTGGGAAGTATTTATTTCTCATGTATTTTATTTGTTTGCAAATGCATAACTTATACGTGGTGCTGTGCATCATTTCCTTAGAGTCATGCATATTCATCTGAATAATTGCCCATTTGACTTTGATGCCATTACTACAGACCAATTCGCAAGATTATAGAACACAAATAAATACATTAATACTTCTTTCTTCATAAGGGCATCTGATCACTAGTGGCAACCAGATGCCCAGTTTCCATATCATGGGACTCAGATGCAAAGTAAAGTACAGCGAAAAAGTGAGAAGGATAAAGAGTGAACAAGTAAATACCATCATTGTGTAAGGCTTTAGAAAACTAAAAATAATAGAAGGAATTCGATACAATACAATATTTCCCTGCTACTCTCTATGCTCTTTAAAGTGATTTTCAAGGGAACTACCATTACTAAGCAGAATTGGTGCCAACCGGGGTAGGACTATGGGGGCCTAGCCTCAGCCAGACCACCACCCCTCTCCTCCTCCGAACTGAACTTGCCTGTGTTGTCATCGCCTACTCTATAGGGAATGGGCCAACTGCATCACCTTGACAGCTGACACGGCATGGCCCAAACTCTTCACCGGCACCTCCAACATTGCTGCATCTGAGGGCTGCTGAGCTCAAACACGCGGCACTCCAAGGCCGAGACTAGGCCCCTTGATTATCAGCCCCCTCCACCCACTCTGCTCAAAGGACAATCATGACTCTCCCCCCACACCAGAGCTCTCCTGTGAGGCCTTTGCCTGCCCTGTAGTTCTGACACAGTCAGAAAAAAAGAAAGATGAACGCACGATTATCAAAAAGAAACCTCAAACTTCGCAGTTTTGATTGATGGTTCGTTCATCAGTCAGTGCCAGGACAGTGCAAGCCAAGGGCAAGGTCCAGTCTCCTCACTACAGACACCACCATCTCATCGGACGAGCTGCTCTGCTTACGCTTACGGCTCACCAGGGATGCTGCTCTGCATCACACAATGTTTGCCATCTCCTCTGGTTTAACCAAAAAGTGTGCACCTAACTTGCAGGAACGTGTTACATTTTTCCTCATCAACCTGCCTAAAATCTTCCACTGTCTTGGGAAAGGAACATATTCTTTATAACTTATTTCTTGTGATATTTTTTTTGTTCACAGTGCTCTTTTTGACAAGTGAAAAACAGACTTTCAATACATTATTGTGTGCCATCGACGATCATCCAGCTGCCTACATTTGCTCTGCAGCAGTTTCTTCTCAGCTGTGAGTCTGACTTCCACACTGCTCCTGAACTCCAGTACTTGTCACTTGTGCTTCCCCAGAGGGCAGAGGCGTTGCTGGGGGGGACTGAGGGGGCTTTAGCCCCGGGTCTTTTGGATGTGGCCGCGGGTATAATCTCAGGGGTTACAACCCAAAAGGCTAGGTAGCCCCCAGTCCCGACAGCCCCAAACTTAGCGTAGCCCCGGATCTTTTCCAGAACTAGCAACACCCCTGCTAGAGGGTGAGGAGAGCTGTGCTTGTCTGCCTGAACTCTGGTCCTCCATGGCATGATGTCCGAGATCTAGAGAGACCCGCATCTGCGCCACAGGCTGCTGGGCAGCCCTGCTCATGGCCCCTAGTTAGTCTCAACCAACAGGAGGACACACAGCACACTTAAACAAACATGCAATGCCACACATCTCACACAAGAGGCAACATATGCACGTTATGCCTCAGATAGGAACCTATGATTTCACACGTCTTCTTGACACTCAACTTCGTTCCCAGGACATTTTGGAACGTGTGCATATTAATCAGTTAATTCAGCAGGAACATTTAAAATTGCGTTGCAAATTACATATTCAACTTAATTTTAATCTACAATATCTTTGATCATTCATCAATATGGATTTAAAACAGTGTCATAAACCAGCCCAAACACTGTAAAATTATATCGGCCCTCAAAATTGGGACATCTGATTCGGCCAGGGTTGAATGCCCATCCAGTCAATCCGCCTATGATGGTTAGATTGTTTAAATGTACTGACTACGACAAATAAATGTGTATAGAAACAAATTCCCACCGTCCACAGTAGTAAATGAATAGGTAGATCTTTGAGCAGCTCAGGTTCAAGCGTCTCTCTAACGTTCCTCAAGTGCCCCTAATGTTGACATTGTTGTCAATATATCTTTCACAATGCCGTGCAAGCTCTACCACTTCATATTCTAAATGGCACCCCCCACTGTTTCACAATTTTAAAGGGTTTCCAAATAAAACCGTGCACACTCAGTTTGTTAAGGCTGAATATGTAGAAATTATATAATCATACAATACTCATATTCATGTTTGACTAACCAAATGCCAATCAATGCTGTCATTGAGCCCCAACACATTATTTTGTCATTTGAAAATCATGTTCTGCTCCAAATTCAGTAATTTTCGATCCGTCTCAGCTTTGTTGTGATCATGCACCTTTTTAAGTATAAGCCACGTAAAATCATTATGGCCATGTTTCCTTTCAACTACCAGGGACCTAAATCCAACTCACAACCTCATATGTACAGGGTGCAGCTAACTTCATGTTTGCCAGTTTTCAAGAACAGGGAAACATGAGGCAGCTCGACTCAGCCAAGCATAGTCAAAACGAGCCAGAAGGCGAGCCCCTATCAGATATTGATGAATATTCATTTCTACCCATATTTAAAAATACCCTAGCATGTAATTCTGACCAGGAGGGCTCCTATGATGAACAGATCATGGAGTTAGACTGGCAGAAACTGAAGTTACAAAGGGAAGGGACGACCTGGTCTGCTTTGCAGACAGAAGAACCAGAGTTTAGGGCTCAAAACAGTATTTTAAAGACCTCCACACATTCAGGGAGGTGGGGGGGAATTTCCTACCATACCCAAAAGGAGGGATGAGGAAGATGAATACTTCCCTGCGTGAAAAGAGGAGTACCAGGGAAATGACCCTGAGAGCCCACAGCACCACAGGGGAGAAGAGAACAGACCCCGTCATTCTGGGAGGGATTCCCTTCTCATATTGATCGGGAATGCCTAGAAGCTAGGAAGTGGAACACCAATAGCAGCAGCTCTGAGTCCGAGGGCCAGTGGACTCAGGTGCAGCGAAAAAGAAAGTCTGTCAAACAGAAGAACGGTCTTGTAAAAGCCCCGATTTGGCAGATAAAGGCCATAAAGAGCATTATGATTCCCTTCCATAAGATGGAAAAATACTCATTATTGGAGCATCTAGAGCTTTATGACCAAATGATGACTTCATTTGGTATTAAGAATGATACAAATTCCATGGAGTTTGTCAAATGGACATTTTCCCCTGAATACTCCAGCTTCTTTGCAGGGCTGGAGGACCAAGATCACCAAAAATGGTCCACCTACAAGGCAGCCATCTGAAAGTACTTCTCCATTCACAGGAACCATCAGGAGGCCTGCAAGGTGGCCTACAATCTACAGTGTGGGGAAGACCAAGCATCTAGAGAGTTTGTGCAAGAGCTGAAGCGAGCATTTGCACAGACCTCTAGGTTGGTGAACGGAAGTTCATCAACACGTAATTCCATGCTCTCCCGAAATACATTATGACCCAACTAGTAAGGGACTTCCATGAGCATAGGACCCTGAATTGGGTGATAGAACAGGCCACCCAGATTAATGAGGTCCAAAAGCCCTCTGAAAACAAAAAAAAAAACAAAAACCAAAATCATTAAACACACCTGCCGTTGAGAGGTAGCAGAAGTGAAAAATACTCCCATATTGGACATGGAAATGGGGGGCCAAAAAATACTCCTCTCAATAACACCAACAAGCAGAATGAGAGGCGGAGGAGACCTTCAGGTCCAACCCAAACGGGTGGCAGCCAGGCAGGGTATCAGACCAATGCTCCATCTGATCCTGCCGCCTACATCAGTGCAAGATATAAGGGTGTCAGACCCATCCTGGGGTATGTATGGACTCCCCCAGCACACGGGGGCCCAACCAGGTAAGTACTGCCCCAGAAAACCTTTGTCAGAACTTCCCTCAGGAGAGTATAAATACTCCACCCCAACCTAAGTTTCCTTCCCAGATACCCTTCAAATCCCAATTTCCAGAGTAATCCTCTCTTTCCGCGCTTTCAGGACAATAGATTCTCAAATATGGGAGAAGGGGGACCTGGGATGGAAAGGTATCAGGGAAACTCTCAATACTTGAGCCACTCTGGGAGAAGGGAGAGCTACTGTTTCCGGGACAAACAAAGTTATGCATCCAGACCTCCCTACATACCAGAAAGGATTTCTCAACTGGAGCAACAAGTCCAACACTTAACATAACACCTGGGTCACCTGTTGCGGGCTCAGCACAACCCTCAACTGAAAACTGCTGCCCAGAACAAATCAACATCCGGGCCTGGTGCCCTGGAGCAATGACGGGAAGACACCTCCAACAATGAACAGGTTCCAGAGGAGGGGGCCCAGGTTGAAGGGAGATGCAAAGCCCTACAGGAAGCTTCCTTTCCCACCAGAACAAAACCCCTGTAAATCTCTGAACCTGAACATAAATCATCTCCCCCGAAAAGCAGGAACATAAGGAACAGAGGGGAAGTAGGAGAAATCGAAAGCAAAAGATAACCCACTTTTTGGATAAAGTCTGCATCGATCCGTTCGAAGGAGATAAATCCCTGGAGGATTTAGGGAAGAAAATCTTCAATTTCAGGGTTGGTGGGATCCCTCCCAAGGAAAAATGGGTTCCAAAAGACCCATATGTAGACTGGGTAAGTATGGAGAAAGACCCAGAGCAACACATTCTTAAAACCCCACAATGTAAAACAGATGACCCTGAAAGCACTGAGGTATCCTCCCCCCAAACAGGTTCGGGAAACTGTCTCCAGTAAAAGAGGGACAGCAAAGAATCAGGCCAAAAATGGGACTTCCCAATCCTACTTGTTTCTGGGTGCAAAATCTTCTTTACAGATACCCGGACTCTGACACAGAAAACTGTCCAAGATCACAAAGTGTCTGAGTTAAATAAAAAAAAGTTAACTGCCAAGCTGGCTCAGAATGCACATTTTCTTTGCCCACTTGAAGAGTGAGAAGGAGGTTTTTATGCCTCAGTCAAGGTACAGGGTCAGTTTGCATTATCAGCGCGGGTGGATACTGGATCCCAGGCCACCCTCCTGTCCAAAAAGGCCTTTGACCAACTAAATTCAGCGAAGGGGGAGAGTCACCAATTTCCCCTCACAACCTTTCCTGCACAACTCCAAAACTTCGATGGGAATGATATTTCCGTCAAAGGGACTGCGGATATGGAGATCAAAATTGGGCAACAATGGGCGAAACACTCAGTGATAGTCGTCACTCCAGTGGACACACCTTGTCTACTGTGGAATGACCTCATTCACCCCTGATTGACTGTGTGAACAAGGTCCTTTGGACTCAGACTAACCGGCCAATCAAATTAAAATAAAGCACCAACTATGTGAGCTTGAATGGCACATGCCACATGATTGAACAACTGTCTGACAAAATAGAATTCCATTTTAGGAACAATCAAGTCCCAGACATCACCGTAATCTCTGTAGGAGAACAAACTGCTGATGGGAACCCTTTCCATTTTTGAAAATCAACCTCCCTCCCAGTTTTAAGTGGCATTCCGGACTGGAAGGAAATATTCTGAAATGGCATACCAATCCACAATCAGAAGAAAACCCCACTCCCATGACAAAAGATGATGAAAAACCAGCTCAAAATTTGACCTACATCCAGATATGGATGAACAGCTGTTTTTCCCCATTCAGGTAAATGAGGGGGAGGAGCCTGTTCTTGCCAGAGTATGCTTGAATAACGAAAGAAGCTTCATCAGCAAAGATAATCAGACCATTCCCACGTTTAAATTGATTGATAAGTGGGAAATGGCCCTGGAAATTTCAAATTCCAAACATATCCTGCCAAGGAGGTGTATTCTAAAAATGTCCACTGGCGACATAGCATAGAACATAAGTGTTGGTTTGAAATAGATGTCCCCTCCGCCTTCTACTTAGGCGGTGACATTCTCAATCGATTCACAGTTAAATTGACCTAATTAATCATAAAGCCTGCATGCAGTTGAATTTCAAGTGGGAGAAGAGGTCACCATCCCAGCACAGGTGCTAAAATTAAAAATTACCCTAAAATGTAAGCAAGGGAAGCACCTCAGAAACAAGTAGGCCTATATAAATCTGAATCATCATCTCCAACAACAAGGTTTGTATTTACATCAGACACCCCTAGTTGAGCTAGAACATGACACCATTCGAATATTGGTGGATAACAGCGACCCTCAAAGTATCACTTTGGGCACAGACACCTTTATTGGAATGGTGGTTGATGCCCTACATTATTCTATTGATTTACATAATGAGATCATTGGACCAATTCCAAATCACTGCTACAATTTTAATGACGATATCCCTCTGGAAAAGATTTTCACCAGGCAACGGGTGGATTTCTTGGTGTACTCTTCCTGCATTTATGATGTGGAAGAGGTGATCTGTGACATCAGGAAGGATGAGGTGGTATTTCCAGTCCACAGTGACTAACTTCCATCCTTGAAACCTCACGCCAAGGCCAACCCCATAACAAGAGACCTCTCCACTCAACTGGAGGATACTGCCGAAATTGCCAAGCCCAAGGTATTTCCAGGCTTTAAGCAGATGGTCAAAGAACGAATCAGTCCCCCTGCCCTTTTCCCCTCCCACCCTCCTCTGTACATGTGTGATCTTACGGTCACCTGGCCTAGTAATATCGCTGTTTCTGTTTCCCCCCTGTTTCCCTCTCCCTTGCCTCATCACGCCTTGAAACACTTGTGTATAGGCACGCTATAAATGCCATATAATATAATATCATATCATGTGAGACAGAGGAGCAAAAGCAGAAGCTGAGCCAGGTATTTTGGGATTTTCAGGACATCTTTTCAGTGCATTCTTAATATTGTGGATGCACAGAGATACATTCAACCTCCATACCTACGGACCCTGAGATGGCTCCAGTATTTGTGAAGCAATACCGGTTACCTCTCGCCTCAATGGAGTCACTCACAGAGATTATTAAAAATGTAGAATCCTGTGGGATAATTTGTCCAAACCACAGTACCTTTAACAAACAGGTACCGGGGATACTCAAACCCAATGGCCAATGGATACTTTGCTCATAGCTTAGGAAGTTAAATAAACAGGTCCACATGTCAAGATGGCCCCTTCCCTACATCGATCAGGGACTGGCCCAGTTCCAAGGGTGAAAGGTGTGTACCGCCATTGACCTGATCAATGGTTACTGACAGTACCCGTGGATAGGGAAGACCAGTACAAGCTTGCCTTTACCTTCATGCGGCAGAAATACATGTGGACATCAACCACCTTTGGATACATAAACTCTGGCAATTCATTTAATATCTTCCTACATAAGGCCATGCCTGACTTGGGCAAAAGGGGAAACCTGGCCTTCTTAGATGGTGTCTTAAACAAGAACTCAACTGTGGAGGAACACATAGATACAATACGCTATGTTCTGACTGAGTTGCAGAAAGCCAGAGCAAAACTATCCTTTCAGAAGGCACATTGGTGTAAGATCGATTTGAACTTCTTAGGGCACAAAATCATACCTGAGGGTCTCAGCCCCCAGGTGAAAAAGGTAGAAGCATTATTGAAATTGAAAGACCCTACTACTCTGCAAGAACTAAGAAGCTTTCTTGGACTCACTAATTATAGTAGAAAGTTCATTGAAGACTATACAGAGGTCACATGTCCGTTGGTCCATCTGTTAAAGGCTGGGGTCAGGTGGTAGTGGGGTCCAGAACAACTAAAGAGAAGCCTTTCCCAAGCCCCTTTTGTTTGGCTTAGACCATAAAGAACAAGGAGTTCTCTTTGGGGATAGGATTCTCAGATACTTGCTTAACAGCAGTATTATGCCAAAAGCCTGACAGGGTCAACACAGTAATCTCATATGTGAGCAAGGCTTTGTCCTCTGTGGAGGAAAAATTCAACGATTGTGAAAAAGCACTGCTGGCAGCAGTGTGGGTGTTAAACCATGACCGCCCGTTTATACAGGGGAAGCAAATAATCGTGGAGATTCCTCACCAACCCTTGTAATATCTCCAAAGTGACCAAATCCGAACAGGAAATGTGAGTAATTCCAGAATTACTTCCTGGATTCTGTCCATGCAAGGCTTTCCTGTGGAGGTCAGATATGGCCAAAACAAGAAGAGTCCTGTAACACAGGGATTGGCTGAATTGCATGACTGTGCTCAAGAATACTGTCTCGGGGATGAAAGTCTAAGGACCAACGACAATATGGAGGTGTACCTTAATTCCCCACAGAAAGTCTATGAGGAAGACACATGTCAGGGGATACCCCCAGTTTATGTCGATTGGTGACCATGTTGAATATCACGGGGAAAAATAACTAGTGGCCGGCATTGGTAATGACTGGGTGAATGAGTCCCCAGAACCCTCTGCTGAGTACAAAATAGGTCCCCAAAGTAGTCAGTTGGCACAGTTGATGGCAGTAAATCAAGCCATCCTCACTTCTGTGCAACACCAACTCAAATAATCACTGATTCAGATTATGTCAGGGATGGGTTCGTGGAACACCTGATTAATTGGAAAAATCGAGGCATGTTGTGTGCGAATAAAAACATTTTCAAGCATGGGAAATGAATCCAATAAATTGATGATCTGGTAACCTCTAATGAGATAACCATCTATTGGAAAAAAGATCAGAGGTCACTCCAAAATAAAGGGACCAGACAAAACTGTAAATGACTTGGGAGACCATTTGACCAAAACCTGAGCCATTCAGGGCATCTCCTAGAAACCAAATCACTGTTGGGGGAAATCCAGGTCGCTGCTGTCACCAGGTCACAAACTCATGCCAGAAATTAACTCTCAACTGTCCAGTGGAGCAAAGAAACCCCAGATGCAGAATTGATTACATCAAAAAAAGAGGACCAATTATTGGGAAATTCTATCAACATATTGAAAACCCTGCAAATTTTCCTCTGCAAGAATTGGATTATCTTGGGAAGGAGGATCTGAGGGTGTTGATGAAGCTCTCCAAAATGTCCTGAATCCAAGATGGTGTGTTGGTATGGAGATCTATATCTGGATGTGACCTGTGGGTGGTACCTACCTCATTCTGAAGCCTGATGTTAAGACACGCCTATGACGTGGCTACTTCCGATCATAGGGGGTTTCATACTACATTATAAATCATGCAAGAGGTTGCATCCTCCCCCCACATAAGTCAGGACCTCAACATCTATTTAAAAAGTTGTCTTGTGTGTACTCAGTTTCTGCCAAGTTCTCTCACACATAGAGCTCCCCTACAGAAAAGGGGAATGACACTGCCTTGGTCGGATTTGTAAGTCAATTTCATCCGGCCAGTGATTCGCTCCTCTAGAGGACTGTGACATGCTTGTTTACCAAGTGGGTGCTATGTCTTCCGGCCTACGAATTGTAAGGCGGAGACAGCTGCTGCACTAATGATCAATCTCATCTTCTCTCATTTCAACCTTCCCCAAAGGATTGAGTCGGACCAAGGAAGTAATTTTACCAGTGAGGTGATGACCAAGATGTGGGAGATAGTAGGGCTAAAGAGAAACTCCACATTGCCTACTGTTAGCCTCGAGCGGGGGAGTTGAGAGGTACAATAACACAATTGTGGGCATCTTGAAGAAGTTTGTGGCAGACGCTGGACCAAGTTGGGACATCCGATTACTGCTTGTCCTGATGGCCATTAGGTCTACACTATCTTCTGCAACATAAATGTCTCCATTTGAGCTCATGACTGGACAAAAAATGGTGCTACCTCATCATCTGCTCTACAGAACTCAAGAGAAGACCCATATCAACTCATCCACGTCCCATGAGCCCATTGAAAATGTACAAAACACATTCAGCAAGCATTTGCTTACACTCAGCGCAATTTAGAAAAGCCAGCAGAGGGGATGAAAAGCCACTATCACTTAAAGAAGGAGTATGAAGTAGAAAACAGGGTCTACCTTTGCAATTTCCAAAGCAACCAGACCAAAGAGCAGAGATTCCTCCCCTCTTGGCGCAGTGCCTTTGAAATTGTTGATTAAATCTCATCTGTCACCTATAAGATCTGCATCCCTAAAGGAGAACAGATGAAAGAGAAATGGGTCAATATCAATCAGTTGAAAAGCTGTCACCCCAGACAGACTTTATGACTGATTGACAAACCCAGTGAGGGTAGAGCCCAGGAACCATCTGAAGAATAAAAGGAAAGAGTGGAAACCCAGATGGAGAAAATCACACATTTACAGGGAGTAAAACAACTTATACTTATAAGGAATGTACCAAAAGTAAAAATCATGTTGTGAATTGTATATGTCAAGTGAAAAGTAATGTGTAACTTGTTGTTTTGTTGTCAATTCGTATGTTGATAATACTGGGGAAATGAGTACTGTATAAAATACTTAGCCTCTCTTTTACTGTCAGCAGATTAAATAACTCCTTTCCTCTACAGCCCAGTGGTGAAGCTACCGGAAAGGGAGGGGTCCAATACCCAAACCTCAAAATCCGAAAAGAGTGGAGTGCAGACCAGAGAGCCAATCCCCCAGTACAGGAAAAGAGTGGTCGTGCTCTGATGAGGAAATTCATGGAATGATCTCAAAGGCCAAAAGGAATAGAAACACAACTCACTCTCTCCTTGCTCTTTTCTCCAAAGTCACCTGAATCATAGAGCAAAGGAGGGGATGTATGGGGTAAAATATAGCCCCTATATGTCAAAAATAAAGAGGCCAGGCCAGTATTTAAGAGAGAAGCTGGCCGGTACTATCCATTGGAAAATGCAGGCCAGTCCAAAACACTTCTTTTTCCGAATTAAGGCCTAGTGACATGGAAAGAAATGGGCTTAGTTAAATTCTACTGCAATTGACAAGTGTGCAAGTGGAGAAAGACACTTAATTCTCAAAAATAAATTGACATTGAAATGCATTACACATGGACAGATTTAAAAACTGCAGCAATGCACATGGGATAAAAAAAATAGTTGTGCATTTGGAAGCTGAAAAGGAGGAACACAGCCTTTGCAATCCAGAAATAAAGTGAACCACAGATTATATTCATCAGGAGGAAAGAGACTTAATTTCAGTATATAAAATGACAGCATGGACAAAATAAAGCCTATTTTCTTTAGTGTAGATTTAAATACAACTTCCTTATGTAACTATGACTTATTGGTGTGGATAGTGTGAACTTATTTCTGTTTATACAGTATGTAAAGAAAATATTATACTGTGCCATTCAAATGTAAATATGCTGAATGTAATATGCTAGCCTTTCAGAATGGTAAACTGCCCCTTGTTTTTCCCTCTAAACTGAAATCCCCCAATGAACTGTGAATTGGATATGTGTGTCTAGACCCTCACCTCACAGCCCTTTGGGCTTGATGAATGCTAGGGATATGGGACTGGTTTCAAAAATAGACTTGAATATACAAAGAAAGAGATCTAATTTGTGGTGAATTTCTGATAACAGTAACGACCTTTAAGGTCAGGTTCCCCATAAAAAGTGCATTTAGCTCTGAACAAAGACCCTTTGAAAATCTGAACTCCAGACCTTTTGGGGTTGGGCACACCAAGAAATATGTCTGGTTGTCAATTTAAAGGCTAAGCTATACAAAGATGTAGAGTTGATTAATTGGAGTTGCTGATAACATGTCCTGCAGAAGTTACCTTAAGGTCAAGCTTCCCATAAACTGTACATTAAGCACCAAGCAAGGATTTGAAGCCAAAGGAGGAAAAAGGTTAAGGGAAATCAGATATCTGGCCACATGTCTTAAGAGAAATGAAACTTACTGACACATGTAATGCATTGCCTTTGATTAAACATTGAATAGAGTTTTTCCTAAATAAAAGGAGCATTGTGTGTGTTGTCAAGCCCACCCGGGGTTTAAATTAAACAGAAGAAAAAGCCCATTGTAACCCTGTAAAAAGGAAATGTTTGTAATATACATAATGTAAGTTATGTAGACAATTACCATTCTGCCATTTTCATGCACCTGAGAAATGGGAAAGTTGGCACAGGGGTCGATCATGAAAATAGTTTAAATTGGAAATGGTCCAATTTTTTGCTATTTCGGTGCATCAGAAAACCTGCAAAAAAATGATAGCTCCGCTCAAGCAGGGCATGCCAAAATAAAATTAGTATAGTCCGATTTGCTGTAAAATTCAGAACCCAGATATATATATATCATCATGGGGTTATCTGAAAGACCAAGGGAGTTATTACATTATGAGATTTTTCAGAACAAAAGATTTAGAAACTCCCGGTCATTTTAAAACAATATATCTATTCTCCTCCCTTAGCCTACATCATATATATCTCCCAACTTCTGGTCCTATCAGCAGCCAGTAGGTGTCTTGGTAGGAGGTGAAGGGAGCAATCAAGCCATTCCTTACTGTGGGAATTATGACCATGTTGCAGTGTCATCCATGCTATAAGAGGGCAGGTTTGCATCACAGCAGGGCTCTTTGGACTTTATTCCAGGAGACATCCTGATGTTGGACTATAGCAAGGACCCACTAGTAGAAAGGCAAGGAGAGCTTCCAATGCCATCAGGGTAAACCTTGCCTGGAAACCTGGGAGCCCTATCTTAAAGAGGCCTGTCTGAAGGGATCTTGCTGTGGCAGAGGCCTGGTGTGAGCTGCCTATCAAAAGAGTGTCCTAAAACTCTGGCAGGCTTCCTGAGCAAAGAGCATAGAGCTCATATCCCAAAGCCATCAATTGTGTGGTGAGCCACCTACCTTTATCCCTTTTCATTAGTGGGTTAAGGGGGGTGAACTGGATAGACCCTGTGCACAAGTTATTAAAACTCATTCAACTTATTTCCCCATAGAAAATTACCCCTCTGTTGAAATTGCATGGTTTTGGGGACTGCCTGCCTTAATCCTTTCCATTCAGTTGTGAGGCGGGGGCGATCTTGTGTAGACCTTTAGCACATTTGATTAAGATAAATCAATTAATTCCCATACAGAAAATCACAGGACGAGTGTTGTTAGAATTTGAAACTAGCAAAGCTCATGCCCAGTATGTTAGAGCCGGTGTATCCCATAATGACTTGTTTGACTGTTTTCTGAAATCCTTCACTTCTATATAGAAACGGGGGGTACATAATCCCATAATTTGTAATCCTAAATGCTGCCTTTCAATTCAAGGTGTGTTCAAAAACGAAATTCCCCATTCATTTAAAAACAGAATTACAACGTATTGCATCACATCTGTATGTATGTTGCAAAACGAAATTCCCCATTCATTTTAAGCCAGAATTACAAAGTATTGCATCTCATCTGTATGTGTGTTGCACAATAAAATTCCCCATTCATTTTAAGCCAGAATTACAAAGTATTGTATCTCACCTGTATGTGTGTTAGACAACATTTTACTTTTGGTTCACATTTTTCTCTGACCCCAAATTACCAAGTCATGCCTTTAATTTTTATGTGTGTTGAAAAACGATATCCATTTGAGTTCTTTTTTCCCAACCTTGCGTTTTAAATAAAAGTGGAAAAAAGATGTTTCCCATTGTATTCCTTTCCCTAATATTGCATTTCTAGTAACAAGCCCAGCACGATTTTTCCCAATGAATTCCCTTCCCAAACGGTTCCTTTTAAAAGAAAAAGCCCAAAATGATTTTTCCATTGTGCTCTCACTCTCTCCACCGTGCCTTTAAATTAAAAGGGTCATATTTACTTGGGGTCTGGAGGGTGGGGGGATGTTGGGAGAAAAGTATTGTTTCAAATGAAGTCATTTCTGTGGACCCTGTTTTGTATTGTGAATGTTTTTCATTGGTTAATTCAAAATTAAATCTGTTGTGTTATTGCATGTTTCAAAATTCGAGTTGTGTTGTTTGACTAATAGAGTTATTGTGGTGATATTGGGGTTTGCCACAGCATTGGTGGCTGATGGAAGCTGTCAGCATTTTGTCAAATCTTAAATAAATAAATATTCTTACTACACACCGGCCTGGTTCCTAGTCCATTGGTGACACAGGGTATTTGTTGGGGTTGGGTGCGATACGGGTTGGAGGTCTCATGTAAGTTAACCGAAATTAAAAGTGCTTCATTGTGTGCCACCTGGCATGGGAGAAAGGAACTCGCTGAGTTGAATGTGACTGCATAATACCGGGACAAGTGTTTCAAACTATGCATGCCTTAACTGAATTTCGCTATATGGTGATGCTGGACCTCCTGTATGTGAAGATTACTTCATGGCATAGTTCTGAAATGCTTAATTCCTGGGTTTGTACATTTAAAAAAAAAATGCATTTTCATCCATGCAAAAAGGAATATAAAAGATGTATGTGAGATTTTGGACGTTCACACTGCTGCTCTTCTGTTGAAGCCAAATACATAGCAAAACCTTATTCAGGAAACTAATGAAGCTTTTTTCATTTATTGATGGACATGAAATGTATTGATGGACATGAAATATTTAATTTAACTTGATAAAGTAGCCAATGTATGAAGGCGTGGGACTCACAGGAGTTTTTTTAAAGCAGTGTACTCATTGGCCTGCCCAATTGAATTTTGTTAGGTGGTGTTATCTGTGCAAAAACTGAAATATGGACAGAACTGTTTAAAAGGTGCAGTTTAAAATCATTAAGAAATTGCACATTGTATAACTTCAATATAGCAAAGGAGTATTTTTACAGAATATTTTTCTTTCATTAAACCTTCTCGGTTCCTTTTTAATTTCCAAATCATAGCAAATCAAAAATTACGGTTATGGTTTTCCAGGTTTTTGTTCTGAGCATTTAACCTTTTAATAACCTTTTTCTTCCATATTTGGTCTTTTTAAAATTGTTTCCCCAATTTACGTATCATTCAGTTGGTCTTTATAGATCGGGGTCCCAAAGAAGATGTTTTTATGAAAAATTGCAATTTCTTTCTATAAGTAAAGATTGTTTTTTAAACACTATATGTAATATGAAAGGAGCTTATGTTGATTGCAGAAGTGTGCTTGACTAAATGGCAGTGGGGCACTAAAGTTTCATGGGTGGCTCCTTCATAATGGGTGAAGGGGCACTGATCTGCCCATTGCTGATTGTGGAACAGCAAGAGACAGCCCAGATAAAGCATTTGCAAGTGTGGTTTCCCGTTGACAGTCTAAGTTGCCCAGCCAGAATCCGGGGATCGGCTGCAGGTAAGGAAATTTAAGGAAAAGTATTTGTGTTCTAATATATGGAAGGGTTTCTATCTGCAAGGGAGTGTGTGTATTAGAGAGCATATGTTGCTTGGGTGTGTCTGTTTATATGACAACGTATGAATGCTGTACGGGTGAATGAAGAATGAATGTTGATATTTGTATTTAAATGTGAGTGAATGAAGAATGAAAGATGTATAAATGATGAATGATGAATGCTCATCCCTGTGTTTGAATCTGAGTGAATGAAAAATGAATGATGTGTGAATGATGAATGATTAATGTTGATCCATGTGTTTCAATGTGAGTGAATGAAGAATAAATGATGTGTAAATGATGAATGATGAACAATGATTCATGTGTTTGAATGTGAGTGAATGAAAAATGAATGATGTGTTAATCATGAATGATTAATGTTGATCCATGTGTTTGAATGTGAGTGAATGAAGAATAAATGATGTGTAAATGATGAATGAAGAATGTTGATGCATGTGTTTGAATGTGAGTGAATGAACAATGAATGATGTTTAAATGATGAATTCTGATGCATGTATTTGAATGTGAGAGTTGAATGGAGAATGACTGATGATTAAATGTGTTTGAATGAAGAATTAATGCTGTATAAATCATGCCTACTGATTTGTGTGTTTGAATGTTGTGTGTGTTTGCATTTGAGAGTAAATGAAGAATGGATGCTGAATAAATGATGAATGCAGATGCATGTGTGTGAAACCTGAGAGTGAATGAAGAATGACTGCTTTATGAATGATCATTAATGAATGTGGATATGTGTGTGCCAGCTGAGCACCAAGCTTCTTCTTGGCGGGAGCAGGAGGGTGGAATGGAAGCCAGGAGTACCTTTTTGTATTGATGAGGTGAATATTTGTCCAACCTGGACACACCAAGATAGCAGTTTGTGGCATGGTATCAGGAGAAGGCAGCACAATGAATGTCCCTACTGGTACTGGCCCACATTGGTGGGTTCAGTCTGTACATGGCATGTTTCTTTACTGTGGTAGGGCATTTGTCTTGGCATCAAGGGTGAAGGCAGCATAATGATAGCTCCTAGGTGATACTGGCCCACATAGGAACACTCATGATGCTGCCTTCACCATTGGTGGGTTCAATGTGGACATATTTCTTTACTGAGGTAGGACAATTTTAGTAGGTATCAGGGTCAAGTCATCATGATGAGTGTTGATATGTAGTTTTGTTCCACATTGTTGGTTCCAGTCTCAACAAATCTTCACAATGGCATGGCAATATTAACTGGGAAACAAGGGTTAAGACAGAATGATGAGGTTTCTTATTTGGTACTGGCCAGCATTGGTGGGTCCAGTCTTGACAAGTCTTTTTACTTTGGCTTGGAGATTATTACTGGGCATCAAGGCTGAAGGCAACATGATGAGTGTTCCTCCCATCAAGGGCTGGGGGCAGAGACATGCCCACAAAATCGAGGGGAGAAAAGGTGTACACAATACTTTATTGTAAGGAGTCCTGCAGACAAGAAAGGATCGAAACTTACTATAGACAGGCAACAAAGGCAGCAAGCTTAATGGGGCAGGGAGTACAAATAAGACAGACACATTAGGATTTCACTTGGGGTGTTTGCAGAATGATGGAAGAGTTTCCCACAGGGTCAGGGGAAAAGTCTAACCTTCTGGGCTGGTTAATGTTACATGGCCACACTCTGAATGCTCATGGAAAAGGAGTTAAGTGTCTGTGTATGGACCCTAAGGCACGAACAAGGAAGGAATACTCAGAAGACTGAAGCCTTTATGTGTCCAGCAGGAACTGAACATATGAATCAGCACTGCTTACAATGTGGCACACGGTGCAATATTACACGTGACAAAGGAAAGGGGCAGAGATTGCCTGCTGGGAATCCCTGCAGCCAAACTCTGAACAAAGGAATTACACAAGCAAAAGTGAGGACACAAACTGTACTAAAAATATCCAGGGAAAGAACAGGAAGTGAAAGTTTGCAGGTTCAAGACAAAGAATGGAAAGAAAGAGAATAAGCAAGAAGACAATATTCTAAGCACAAGGGTACAAGAGACTGGAACTGCAGACTGGAAGCTAAGGATGGAAATCGAAGATTAGAAGACTGAACTATAGATAAGGAAAAAGAAAACTCAGGATTGAAACTCTGAACTAAAATAACAAGGACTGAACTGGAGACTGGTAACAGGAATACAAGGAACTGTAACTCTGGAATAACAAGGACAAGACTGTATACAGATATTAAGAAAAATCAGGACTATCATCTAGGAGGCTAGGGCCAGGTAACATGGACTATTGACACAGAACAAGGAACTGCAAGCAGAGAACAAGAGAATTGGTGGTAGAGAGCAAGGTGCTGTAGACAGGAAACACAGAACTGTAAGAAGGGGAGCAAACACCGCAGGGCAGGAAGCATATGTGTGCAGAGCAGAAGGCAGGGGAGAGCAGGCAACGTAGGGAGCACAGGTTCTGGAATCATCATTAACATGATGCAGCAGAATTCCAAGGAGCAAAGCATGAGGGGCTGGCAGTGAACTCAATTCAAGAGCCCTGTCCTCCTGCAGGCAGCTGCTTAAATACTGACCCACCCTGTGCTGAAGCAGGCATGTTAGCAGCACCTGGAGCACCTCACCTCCAGGTAATCTGTGCCCTCTCACTGTAGACCTGGGAATGTGAAATCAGCACCTATCTCTAGTGCTTCTGGGGATTGTAGTTCTAAGACTGCTGCATAGGAATAGTCAGGTATGCCAAAAGGTGCATTATGGTATATGTAGGTTGGAAATACTGAAGTGTTGCAGAACGAAAGTGAAGACAGAAATGTGAATATGATGATGGATTTTGAGTCCCAATTAGTCCACAATTGGTGCCACTTGGTGTTCCAGTAACACAGTTGTGACATCTACATGGAACTGGCCCACATCGGTGGATCCATTCTTACCATATTTCCTTACTGTGTCATTGCATTTGGGACTGGAGTATGTTCATATATGGTCATACTGTCATGTATTGGTTCAGCCTCCATGGACATGTGTAGGCACAGACAACATGAACATGTTTTTTAAACTTGCATATATTGGGCCTCATTACACGGATGGCGGTGAACCATGGCGCTATTAGCGCCATGGTTCATGCCGGTAAAATACTGGCACCGCCTTGGTGGAAAGGGGAATTACCGCCCTATTCCAAGGTTGGCGGGGCGGTAATTCCCCCTTCCACCATTGCCCTTCCCCATTCCCATTTTTGCCCCATAGGGCTCTATGGGAATGGGGAAGGCGCTAATTACGGTACCGCAAATTGCGGTACCGTAATTAGCTCCCTGGTCCCTTTGCGGGTTGGTTTTTAATGCCTGCAAAAAGCAGGCGTTAAATTCCCCAACCCGCAAAGGGACCTCGTAGTAAGGCGGTAAGGATTTACCGGTACCGGTAAAATACCGGTACCGGTAAACCCTTACCGACATCCGTGTAATGAGGCCCATTGTGTGCATAGGCATCATGAAATTGGGTTGGAAAATACATCTTGTCAACGTAGATGACTTGCATCTATTGGATTTGTTCGTGTATTACGCTACACAACCGATTACAAAAACTGGCCTTTTACCCAATTCTTCACAGAAAGTTTGCTGAAAATGCACGATTTCATGCCAATATTTCAAATGTTTTCCTGGGTGAGAACCCGCCCCACTCGCAACCGCCAGAGAACTCTACTTGCTTGGTTTGGGCTCCATCGCTACGCTCGGTTACTCACACGCATTGGGAGGAAACATTTACACTGCTCTAATCAAAACATGCGCCATCCACCACTGGCTTCCATATATCGGATACCTGAAATACCCCAGATCTGGGTTTGTACACATTTTAAAGATATTCTCCTTTTACCCTTCACAGCGAGGAGTGCCCCAACAAAGGCATTTCAGGCTTATTCTTTTTGTACATTGTAGGAAAATCATGTACCATTTGCTCTAACCCTAATGTTTGCCAGTGCTGTACTCCATTTTAATACTAGCTAGGACAGCCCCTTTTTTGTGCAAAAATGCAAGTGCTTTTCAGTACATCATGCACAGATTTGAATAGGATGCAACCTGCAATCCTTACACGACTAAAGTGCTTATATGCAAGCAGGATGTATGTATAGTGAGAGTTACATATCCTTCCCAAGGCAAATCTCATCCAGCAGCCAATTGAGCCAAGCCTCAGTGCTTTTTTTCTATCCTTTTTGTTTGTTAACCCAATGGGCCAACATTGGTGCAATGTCTGCCTACAATGTTTTCTCCGATGAGGGAATGGTTGTGAGATTTGCAAACACAGTTAGGCAATCCTCATCAGACTTGAATTAACTGCAACTGTAAAAGATTATCGCGAGGAGCTCGATTCTAAAATTGGACAATTTAGACGTTTCAATAGCCACAATTTAGATGCCAAACTGTGCACCAATACATCAGAGCTTGTTTGTACTCTATCCCTTCTGTCAGCTGAACTTGTGAACTGCTTAATATTGTTTTTACATCACTGTATGTCCACTGACCAGTCGTCAATATCAATGCAATTATATTGGCCTGCTACACTATTGAAGTGCTTGGTATGCTAGTATAGAGAAGGAGCCAAGTGACTCTACCGTAAGTCCTGCCCCCATTTTGCCTATATGTTGTAAACCGGAAATTGCAACATGCACAATGCCAATAATGGTCCCTATACCGCGAAGAATCCTCGAAACAAGGTACCCATTGAGGAAGCCCTATATGATGTACCTGCAGAGAAATGACAGTCTTTTAAAGGAGGTTCCAGAAGAAGTGTGAAGATGAGTGAAAGGGAAGACTGGTGACGTAACATAAAGCAGAAATGACACACCCAGGAGAGATGCCAATGAAGAGATTAAATAGACCTTATAGAATCTGATGGCAAAGTAAAGAATTGAGCAAAATGTAATGTTCAGAATGAAGATTGCACGTGCGGAGTGCACTGAAGAAAATGCAAGTCGTTTTTATAATTGTACAGGTGCCGAAACGCAAGTAGACCAAGTAATCATGAAGGCTGGCTATACGTAGTGAAAAGACTGCAGGCAGTGACCTCAATATATATATGTGTGTATAGAATCTGGATGTTCCACGTAATGTTTTGCAAACTAGGACCCCATAATTAGAAGAGCAGAGGTGTAATGGAAAAACACTAGTAGAGACAGCAGTGCCAGATTTTATTAATTTAATAGTGTAAAATACGAATGAAAGACCTCAAACATGGTCTCCTGTCATATGGTCTAGATTAAAATAGCAAACCCAAGGTGGGAACCTCAACTTTCACTGGTACCTAGAGGTAGAAACATTTAATATAACAAAAATGGTACCAGGAGGACGAGAGAGACTAAAGAAGGTGGGCAGAAGAATGTGAAACTCAAATCATTATATTCATTTTATTTAGATTTGTCTAAAAAACATGTAGAAGCATTGAAATTTAATTAATTCTTAAAAACCTTTTACTAATCATGCATCCATACACTCATTCACTAATACAATATCTAAAAGATATATAAACATACTAAGAAGTTACAAAAGCTAATCATTTCATTAATCTACTTCTTTTCATTGTGTTGTTAGTGGTTCACAACATCTTAACATTGTTGATAATAGTTAATTCCAGAAAAATATCTGATATTTTCTGGATAATTTTAGTCTCTCTCGTCCTCCTGGTACCATTTTTGTTATACTAGATTAAAATAGACTTTGGGCAAGCTACACCAAGACTTGAAGATAAGACCATGCTCACACTCCCTTCTATTCTCAGGCTCAGTGATACTTTGCAAGGCCAAGGTCAAAGACAATTAGAATGGCAGACAGCAGGAGTGATGATGGCTGTTGGGCTAATTGGATGGGGAGGCATGGTCAAGTCCAACCCTCCAGCATCTGGGGTACCGGCTTGCGTGCTGCTGGCGAGTGGAATATTCCAGAAGGGTACAAGCGTGCCAACCAATCATAGAGGGCCACATAGCAAAGAGCCGTAGAGTTTGAAAGCCAATGAAACGTCATGTATTTCATGACAAAGAAGATGATTTGCACTAGGGGAGGACATAGTTGTCCACCTGACCTTAGAGACCCAATTACAATTCTATCCCCCGTAGAAAGCATAACTAGATGTTCCCCTTAAGCATATCACAACTCCAGGTAGGTTTTCTTGTTTTGCCACTTAGTATGACGTCAATGATGATGGGTTTTTACTATATAATTTGTTTTTTTATGAAAAACATTAAGAGACTTGAGCAAACGTCCATTGATGTCTGTTGTACTCCCTGTTTTAAACAATTGATATTAAAACAGTTATGTTTTGCCTGCTTCCTGAGTCTGTCTTATTATTGATGTAAGAGTAACTTCTGCATCCCCATCCATCTCATAGAGTGCTACCTCGCTTAAAAGGGTCTACCGGTTCACTTGCCTGCTGGAAGACATTGATTTTGAAGCCCTGATCAGCAGTATTGTCTAGCTGGGTTTACCTAGTCGCTTTGGTTTTTAGGAAAGGAAGAATTTGCAAGCTTAACCCACAAGGTTTCTCTTGGTAAGCAGAAGAAAAGAAGCATAACATTCCAGTGTTGTTTCCTTAAGTTGCTACACCAGACACCC